>NC_079191.1:130592720-130650220 GCF_029499605.1 Hyla sarda | reverse complement strand
ATAACCTAGACAAGAAGGGGCTTGGAAGAGAAGATCAGAGCATAAAGCTACTATCTTACAAAGAAAGAACTAGTTTTATATTAAATAAATAAATATATATATATATTTCTATATAATATATACCTTTTTTCATTTGATTGTTTTTTAATTATTCTGTTTATTGATTTTTCTAATTCATAATTAGGAATTATTTAGGAAAGCTCACATTTTCAGGTGTAGTAGAATACAAACAATTTTATTAAGAATAACTTGATATTAATTGGGCACTGTAAGACACAAAAACTTTTGATATGTTGTACATCTTGGGGAAAAAATTTACCTTTCTAATATTCTTAGGAAAATGTAATTTCCTTTTTATAGAAATTATGGCTTATAAAATCATGGGTTTGTCCAAGCTGAAGCACAGGCAAGAACAAGTGAGGGTGGGCTAGTACACCTCTGTGCTCTCCTGTCTGATAGGACTCCTCTGTGCTCTCTCCTGTCTGATAGGACTCCTCTGTGCTCTCTCCTGTCTGATAGGACTCCTCTGTGTTCTCTCCTGTCTGATAGCACTCTTCTGTGCTCTCTCCTGACTGATATCAGACAGAAGAGAGCACAGAGGAGTGCTATCAGTCAGGAGAGAGCACAGAGGAGTACTATCAGACAGGAGAGATCACAGTGGAGTCCTTTCAGACAGGAGAAAGCACAGAGGAGTGCTATCAGACAGGAGACAGCACAGAGGAGTGCTATCAGACAGGAGAGAGCACAGAGGAGTCCCATCAGACAGGAGAGAGCACAGAGAAGTAATATCAGACAGGAGAGAGCACAGAGGAGTCCTATCAGACAGGAGAGAGCACAGAGGAGTGCTATTAGACAGCAGAGAGCACAGAGGAGTGCTAGCACTCCTCTGTGCTCTCTCCTGTCTGATAGGACTCCTCTGTGCTCTCTCCTGTCCTATCAGACAGCACATGAGTGCTAGCCCACCCTCCCTTACTGGACTTTGTCCATGCCTCTGCTTCAGCTTGGACAAAGCCAGGATTTTATAAGCCATGATTTCTATGCACAGTAAATCAAATTTTCTTATGATGTATATTAGAAAGGTTAATGTTTTGCTAAGATGTACAAAAATGAAAACGTTTTTGAATCTGACAGTGCCCATTTAAGTGCAATTTTTTTTTAAGATCTCATGTTTGTGATCAAACTTCCCAAAGTTGTCAGCAGAACTTTTGCTGTGTTGTTAATATGAACATGTAAGCTACTATTCTTATAGCCAAATTAATCCCACCATACCTTGCCATGGATCTATTCCAATATGCATACATCTTAACCATTTAGATAGTTGAAATACAATATCCGAGAAGTATGTGAAAACACTTAAGCAATTCACTTCTTTAATCATAAGTTAAACCGTGATTTGGCATTAACCCCTTAACGACAATCAACGTAAATGTACGTCCTGGCACCGTGGTACTTAACGCATCATGAGGTACATTTACGCTCTGCCATGACCACGAGTACAGGAACGGGTTCGCGTCATGTGCAGCAGGTCCCGCCTGCTATCAGCAGCCAGGGACCCGCCGGTAACGGCGGACATCCACGATCGCGCGGATGTCCGCCATTAACTCCTCAGATGCCTTGATCAACACAGATCAAGACATCTGCGGCAGTGTGGTACTTTAAATGGATGATCGGATTGCCCGCAGCGCAGCCGCGGGGATCCGATCATCCAAAATGGCGGACGGAGGTCTCCTCACCTGCCTCTGTTCGTCTCCAGGGGTCTTCTGCTCGGGTCTGAGATCGAGCAGACCAGAGCAGAAGATCACCGATAACACTGGTCAGTGCTATGCCCTATGCATAGCACTGAACAGTATTAACAATTAAATGATTGCTATTAAAATGTAAAAAAAAAATTGAAAAATCTCCCCCAATAAAAACTTAAATCATCCGTTTTTCCCATTTTACCACCCAAAAAAAAACGTAAAAGAATTATTAATAAACATATTTGGTATCGCCGCATGCGTAAAAGTCTGAGCTATCAAAATATATTGTTAATTATCCTGTACGGTGAACGGTGTATATGTAAAAAAAAAATAAAGTCCCAAATTTCAGCATTTTTGTCACATTTTATTCCGAATTTATTTTTTTTTGTATATGGAAAAATGAGAAAGTTATAGGTGGTCAAAATTTTGTTAAAATAGTTTGCGATTTTTTTATAGCAGTAAAATTATAGAAAAGCATATATCATGGGTATCATTTTAATCGTATTAACCTACAGAATAAAGAAAACATGTAATTTTTACCATGAAGTGTACGCCATGAAAAAAATCTTCCAAAATTTGCTAAATTGCTGTTTTCTTTTCAATTTTTTCCACATAAATAATATTTTTGGGGTTGCACCATACATTTTTTGGTAAAATAAGTGATGTCATTACAAAGTAAAATTGGTGATGCAAAAATAAAGCCCTCATATGGGTCTGTGGATGGAAATATAAAAGTTATGATTTTTAGAAAGCGAGGAGGAAAAAACAAAAATGCAAAAATAAAATTGGCCTGGTCCTTAAGGCCAAAATGGGCCTGGTCATTAAGGGGTTAGTAGTGATATTTACAAAATAACATCTCCGTTTTGAAATTTTATGTTAAGATGCAACGTGTAACCGGAGATATTTTGTTGAAATGTTTGCAAGTATTACAAGAACAATTTATACTCAATCATTGTAGAGTATCAATCTCAGATGTTGCCTAGTATAAATATGGGCTGAAGCAGTGTTTCCCAACCAGTGTGCCTCCTGCTGTTGCAAAACTACAACTTAGGCTGTCCGGGCATGCTGGGAGTTGTAGTTTTGCAACAGCTGGTTGGGAAAAACTGGGCTGAGGAACTAAAATATGTAAAGGTAAAAGAAAATGTGACAACTATTCTAGACTGAAAACCAGTTTCCACTGTTGGACCATCCCACATTCATGATCAATGCACATTATTACTCATGGCTCTACTTACAGGTTTGGTGAATATGAAATCCCATTAACCTCAGTGTCAATTGAAAATGACGGCAATGAAAATGCTTTTAGCAATGGCCCACATACCACCAGCAGTACAGGTAACTTTATTCCAGTACTCTATTGTTGGTTAGTATTCTGAAATGGTTATAACTAACACGACGATTCAAATATCTATGTACACATTGTACAAATAGCGACAAAGTGATAGAGAAACTACAGCTACATAGATAGATAGATAGATAGATAGATAGAATAGGGAGAAGATCAGCACAGCTTGTGAAAAAAATATTAGTGGTGCACGCAGATTCTGGGACCCTGGTCAGAGGCTCAACACTTAAGACAGCAAAAAGGATCTTTCCACAGCACAAGAAGTCCATACAAAAGTGCCTGTATGGCTGGCTGGCTTGGCATGTGTTGTTTTTTTGGATGGAATAAAAATGCACCTTTGTATGGACTTCTTGTGCTGTGGAAAGATCCTTTCTGCTAGATAAATACTGTAGGATAGATATATAGATATGAGATAGACAGACAGATATCAGATATATATCAGAAAGACAGATAGATAAGAGATAGATAGATATAAAATAGATTATAGATAGATAGATGATAGACAGACAAACAGTTAGTCTAAAACTCACCAAACCACAAAACAGAAGGTGTCTGGATACACAAAATCAAAGCAGCTGAATATTAGACAGAAACTCTAATTTTATTTTTAAGTAATAGTAAAACATGTTTTTTCCTCACTTTGTTCCTTGTAACATAATATATATGTGAGGTAATGTGACTGACAAGGCAATTCAGGTAAAGAGACCAGCTACAGGTGATTTGTAAGATAAGGCACCAAGACTAAAACAGATGTGATGGAATGCATACGAAACAGGATAGGATTTCTAGCACTTTTAACAACGTAAAAGAACTAGCTAATTGATTTCATTGTATACTCATTGAATTTGACACATGCGTCTAAAACTGTAAAAAAAAATAAATAAACTCCAGTCAAATGTCTGTAAACACAGAAACAATGCTTCCTTGAACTCCCGTTAAGTCTACTTCAAGTCAAAGACGCTGGTGTCTGGATCCAGATGCGTAGTTTATTTAAAGTTTAATATGTTTGAGCAAAAGATATTGGCATAGGTTCCATGAGACCAAAAAAAGTTCTTTTTATCCTTTTATTTATTTATTTTTCTAAATCGCACATACGGGTTTTGCAAACAGTTAAACAGCGCTATAACAGAATGTTTAATATTGCACACTGTAACAGATTTTTTTGAAAATATCTCTGTTCTGCTGCCCAGTTTTTGTTTAGGCGAGTCAGGTCTCTTCTTGTTTGATATTTTCATATAAAATCCATATTTCACACACATATGAGAATTCTATTTTAAATGAATCTGCATTGAACAGATGTCAAGGGTAGAAGTTATGCTATATATATATATATATATATATATATATATATACACATACACAGATATATACATACATACATATATAAATATTACATACATGCATTGCTTGAGAAAGGCTTATTAGCCGAAACATCGCATCTTGTATGCTCTGATGCAATAAAGTTTTAAAGCCTGCATTTAACCGGACCTTGTGATTGGTGCTGTATGCAGGAATTGGGACTATTTACTGAATCCAGCATTGGCAAGCTGGAGGATATCGTGCACACACACACGCGCACACACAGTCATGGCTTTAAATGTTGGCACCCCTGAAATATTTCAAGAAAATGAAGTATTTCTCACAGAAAAGGATTGCAGTAACACATGTTTTGCTATACACATGTTTATTCCCTTTGTGTGTATTGGAACTAAAACAAAAAAGGGAGGAAAAAGAGCAAATTGGACTAAATGTCACACCAAACTCCAAAAATGGTCTGGACAAAATTATTGGCACCCTTAACTTAATATTTGGTTGCACACCCTTTGGAAAAAATTACAGAAATCAGTCGCTTCCTATAACCATCAATAAGCTTCTTACACCTCTCAGCCGGAATGTTTGACCACTCTTCCTTTGCAAACTGCTCCAGGTCTCTCTTTTTGGAAGGGCGCCTTTTCCCAACAGCAATTTAAAGATCTCTCCACAGGTGTTCAATGGGATTTAGATCTGGACTCATTGCTGGCCACTTCAGAACTCTCTAGCGCTTTGTTGCCATCCATGACATATGGGGTCATTGTCCTTCCGGAAGACCCAGATGCAAACCAGTTTTCTGACACTGGGCTGTATAGTGCGACCCAAAATCCGTTGGCAATCCTCAGATTTCATGATGCCTTGCACACATTCAAGGCACCCAGTGCCAGAAGCAACAAAACAACCCCAAAACATCATTGAACCTCCACCATATTTCCCTGTAGGTACTGTGTTCTTTTGTTTGTAGGCCTCATTCTGTTTTCAGTACACAGTAGAATAATGTGCTTTACCAAAAAGCTCTATCTTGGTCTCATCTGTCCACAAGACATTTCCCCAGAAGGATTTTGGCTTACTTAAATTCATTTTGGCAAAATGTAGTTTTGCTTTTTAATGTCTCTGTGTCATCAGTGGGGTCCTCCTGGGTCTCCTGCCATAGCGTTTTATTTCATTTAAATGACAGATAGTTCACGCTGACACTGATGGTGCTGGACTATCCTGCGTTGACACCTTTCATGTATTTTTCTCTTCCGTCCACGCCCAGGGAGACAATGGGTTGCAAACTTCTTGATAATGTTGCACCCTGTGGACAAAGGCAAATCTAGATCTCTGGAGATGGACTTGGAACCTTGAGATTGTTGATGTTTTTCCACAATTTTGGTTCTCACGTCATCAGACAGTTCTCTTCTCCTCTTTTGTAAGCAAAAGAGTAAAATTCAAACAGCAAATACCAGTTCACAAAGAGCTAGCCACAGTGTTATGGTAATCTCACAACATAGCCATTTAGCCCGAAGACAAGCGCAGATCCTTCCTAAGCATGTCCATTACTGTCTGGCCAGTAAGTACTAAAATCCCCTTATGGTGGAGAACCCCATTAAAGCAAATCTGTCATTACTTTCATACTTCCAGAACCAGGCATTATCAGGGTGGTCCCCAATAAATTAGGACTACCCTGCTGGCATCTTATCCACTATCCAAAGGATAGGCAATAAGATGACTGATCCCAGGGGTCCAGCTGCTGGGGACGCCCGCGATCTCAGGGCGGCAGCGGAGTTCGGAACATGGAAGCTTGGAGCTTCCGCATTCATGTTGTCACGCCACGGCCCGTCCATTCAAGTCTATGGGTAGGGGCTGTGACGGCTAGTACGTAGCCCTCACGCCTCCTACCATAGACATGAAAGGAAGGGGGCGTGGCGGCTGTAGTTGCCAGTCATCCAGCACAGAGTGGAGTTCGCTCCATACACGGATGACCGGGTGCCGCATCGGAGATCGCGGGGGTCTCCACCGGCGGGACATCTTATCCCCTACCCTCTAGATAGAGAATAAGATATTTTTCGACGGAGTACCCCTTTAAAGGTGGTGGTGGGAAGAAGCCAGTGAAGACTCACTGATTGTTTCCGCAGCAGGAAAGTTGTGACAGGTTCCTTTTAAAGCAGTGGTCTCAAACTGTGGACCTCCAGATAATGCAAAACTGAAACTCCCAGCATGCCCGGACGGCCAACGGCTTTCCGGGCATGCTGGGAGTTGAAGATTTGCATCATCTGGAGGTCCACAGTTTGAGACCACTGCTTTAAACCATAAGCCTACTGATATCTAAGTCATAGAGTCATCTGTACACAGACTCTAAAATGATATTCAAGGAATAAAACTCTCTTTAAGAAGATAGTGTAAAACTAAAGCTAAGATAGTTTAGATACCTTCTAAGGATTAATATCCCTAATATAATTTTAGGAATGTTTGTAGCATAATACACATTGGTGTTTATAACAAGCATATATTACATTTATACACAACCAACTCCATGAAACTGTATGAGAATAAAAAATAAAACAAAAACCTTATGTAACATGCACAGAATCAGTTGCATCAAAATGACAATAAAGCATTCTAGTTACAACAAACAACTGCATACACACATCGCACACACTGATGTTAATCCACATATCTGACTAGATTGTGTCATAAAACTATATATTAGCAAATATCATAAAGCACTCACATAAGGTCCTCCACTACGCATTAGATCAAATATAGGAATCATTGCATTAATTGTGCATTTCAATATAGGCAAAGAACTATTGACATGCAAAAAATAAATAAAAAAATATTCAAATACTATCGCAATGGATTCATCTGAAATGATTACATTTCCATACCGCTCTTCATAGCTGCCATATATTAAATGACAACCAATTACATTCAGCACTTGCATTTTAACCGTTCGAGCAAATCTCTTACAAGACCATATAAAAGCACATTTCTCATTTGCTTTGTAGGGAACACAAATTATCTGGCTTGGGTCTGGACTTCATCCCTTCATTTAGATTAGGTTTTATATAGAAAGAAATGTGGTGATCCTTGTAGCATCATCTACATTTATGTGCCGCTTTAAACAAACAGACAGAATATATCAGCCTGGAAATTGCCTGCATTGAAACACATTTGCAAGTATTGATTAACAAGAAACAACGGGAGAACCTACAGTTATCTCTTAATAAACCACAAGCTATTAATGATAGATTACTCTACATTACTTACAACGGCACAACAGCATTTCCTACCCACAAGGACAAAAAGGTCAAGAATATTCTGCTACATGATCGGTAGGGCAATGAGAGCACATGATTATTGGAAAAAAATTTGTGATTAGGCTTAAGAAAAATTACAAAAACAAAACACCTAACTTATTACAAATATAATAAGATTAATTACAGGTAACTATATACAGATAAAATAAAATTCCCACCACACCCTGTAAAAATCATGAAGCCCAAGTGTATAATACTTGTATAGGCTGTCCCAACAGGACAACAATATGATGGGATTCCTATCTATTCTTCAGAGACGAAGAACCACTGTAAAGGGTAGAACGGCTTTGATGGACCCAACACAACTAAATATTACACGGTTGTCAAGTCAGGTGCAGTATATTAACACATTTTTACAGCACATTTTTACAGCAATCTGCAACTAATGCAACAGCTGTAGGCACCCTGATTGAAAACCACAGGTTTTTTGAATGGATGCAGCTCATTTATGTTTCAATAAGTGGGGTGGTTGATGTGTGGGAGGGAGGAAAATGGAATTGTGGGATTTGTAGTCAGGAAATACCAGTTCATAAAAAGCTAGCCACATTTAGCCCCAAGACAAGTGCAGATCTTTCCTAAGCATGTCCATTACTGTCTGACAGGTACGTACTAAAATCACCTTATGGTGGATAACCCCTTTAAGTTTACGTACACACTGCTGGCTGTCTCCGGCAGTGTGAAGCCTGTTATTTTAGGATCGAGAAAAGCCAGAGAAAAAAAATTGTGCTCGCACAGTCTTTTTCTCGGTTTTTTCTCCCCAAAAATAACGTCTGCTATTGAATACAATGGGGTCAATCGGGACCCGTAATGTGCCACTATGCTCTGGCAAAATTACAGCTGGCAAAATGCAAAAAAAATATAAAGTGAGGGAGTTTGACGACCGAATTTGCCGGAGCATAACAGCAGTGTGAAAGGGGCCTAACAGAGGAGTTGTTGAAAAAAATAATGTGTGTGTACATAACCATATGAAGGTTTGTTTTTAGGGGATAAACCTTTGTTTACTTACACAGCATTTACCAGATAGTATAAACAAAATGATTACAGAAATGTCAAATTTATGTAGTTTTTATGTTCTACTACTCTTGCACAATCTTGTACATGCCAGCCCTAGGAGCCTTTGTTAAAGTGCATCTGTCCCATAAAATAGACTTGTTAAGCTGTACACACAGGCATACCTTTATTGATAACTATTGATAAGGTTGTTAAATATCCTAAAAAAAATGCTTTTTTTTCGAAATCTTCCAGGAGTCGCCTAGGATAGTCAGAGAGGTGAAGCCTGGGTTCCCCTATGCCCAAGGTTGCAAGACTTCTTTCTGTTCCTAGGCGTGGGCATACTACACTAGGCTGCCGCTGGCTGGTGGGCCCTGTGGGTGTAACCTCTCGTTTGGTTCTTTCTAAGTCTATTGCAGTTCTGTGCTAAGAACTGGATTGTGCCCTCAGAGGCATGATTAGGCTATATTCACAGAGCATAAAACTCAGCTGCATATTTTAATTAGTGCACACTTTTTTGTGGCCTCATTGCAGTTGTAAAATAAAATACACAGGCAAAATTTTAAGATATGTGAACATAGTCGTAAAGTTATTTTTTGTACCTAAAGTTTAATTTCGCATATTAACTTAAAGAAGACCTGTGGAGTCTCATGACATGCAAACAAATATTATCTACCCACAGGACTAGGGATAACTGGCTGAGGGTCAGGGGGACCTTTACAGGTCATGAGAATGGAAATTAAATGTTCCCAGCAATGAATGGTGCGCACCTTGCATGTCCAGCTAGCACTCCCTTCGTTTAAGTGGACATTTCACCTCCATTCCTGTGATCAGTGGTGCTCTCAGGAGTCCGATCCTCCATCAATTAGCTACTTATCCCTGATCCTAGGGGAAAACTTTTGATTGTGGGATAACGCCTTTAGTACTTTAATTTACCTTACCAGAACAGCCAAGGGCAGCTTTTCTTACAATCTGTGTAGTGCCATTGCTGTTATTCATAACAGAAATGTATGACTTAATAGCCAATTGAGAACTACTAGTTGAGGGCCTGCTCCATGCATACCAGGGACAGCTACTCAGGGCTGTCACAGGAACTCGAGCCCTGTCAAGAGGAGGAGCAGGCGTGACAGTCTGATAAAGGCGATGTGTGGCCCTCCAAAGTATTGCGGATCCTGGGCCACCTCTCTCCGACTGTCTTGGACAGTTTACAAAAGCATTTTTATGGACATAATGCACCCTAACTTATCAACAAAAGGTATATCTAGATTAGGGTTGAGCTTGCAAGACTAAACCTGTCAGTTCTTCCACCAACTCTACCTTATTCATATATTTACAGGAAGAATAACAGAGGAATGGTAATATCAGAGTTCTAAGAAAAGGTGCTGCAGTACTTTTTTCATGAGGAATATGGTTATTTAAAATAAACTTGTCAGCAGAGCATGGTCTCTTTAAATAATTATAATACACATAAAATAAAACACACAGGAAGAATACATATCTTACCCTATTCATTTATGCAGACAATATGTGTGTGTAGAACACATTTGTTCTTTTCAGATCCTGCCGTGCCAAAAATCTACAGCCAGACATTTTTTTTCTAATTGCTGATAATTAAAACAATCATCAATCCAATGACTGTGTTCCCTCTTTCATTTCATCTCCACATCAAAATAAAAAAGGTAATTTAAAAAAAATTATATTCCCTTGAGATGATAAACTAAATAAAAGAGTAAGTCCCATCACATAATAATGGTAAGCGAACCCTTTGGGAAATAGTTGACTTTCTCAATTCAAGGTATTCAAAGCTCATTGAAAAGTGTTCATTTGGAATGCAGATATCAAAGATGATGCAAATGTTCAAGAGAAATGTAGAACTTACCAGATGTTCTAATCCAGCTTTGATGTTTACCGAGTCCCTGAAAGAGAAGAACATAAGTTCTAAATACTTGCTAAATCCTTGTCCAACACAATTTATTCACATTTGCCCACAGCTCCCAGACGTTTAAATATTGACCAGAATTGTATTGAGTTATCTGAAGTAGCACCGCGATATAAAACATTTATAATACATCTAAAACAGTTACATGAAAAAAGACTACATAACATCTATTAAATATTCCCAGTGAAGGTTCAAATGTCTTCATTTATAGTAACTTTTTTACACATATGTAACACAAATAAGAAGGCCTCTTGGGCCCTCAAAATACCTGGGCAAAATAGTTCAAGGACTTTGACTTCTATTTTATGAACAAAAAAACTTAAATTTCTGCACTCCTCCAAGATACATCCTAATTTATGCTTTCAAGCCCCTTAGATGAAAATGATCAATTTCAATCAATCAATTGTTGTAGCTGACCAATAAAACAAGTTTATCATATAAAATGAAGTCCTACATTTGTATCGGATCATGTTTGGCCAGTCTTAACATCTGTATTCACCAGTATGGACTAAAATGTGTATGGCTGTACGCAAGAGTGATCGCTAGATCATTTGCCCTTTAGTTTTATTATTTTATTCACATGTACATCATGGGGATCCTGTGCGCTCAGAAGCAGAACACACACGACAGGGGGCAGGAGCTTGCTTTCAAATACATCCGGGCTCCCACTGCAGAGACTGAGGATCACACTGGTATAACTCTATAGATCCTGTGGTTGGTGCCATGTGTACTATAAAACTAAAATATACACTGTATGAAAAATTCACCAGACTGTGTCTCAAGGCGCTCAATAAATCTTGATTAGAAGTAGGTATACGGTAGTTAACTTGCTATAGTTCGTCCAAATCACAAACGCGTTTTCGGAGTAGACTCCATCAGGCACAAGGACATAAATGTTATTTATCCATCGTAAAATGTTATTTATCCATCGTAAAAAAAAAAAAAAAATTATTCTTCTAAACAAACACCACCAGAATTGATAAATTATTATAAGATAGCATGCATTACAAAAATGGTACCACTAAAAACTACAGCTTGTCCTGCAAAACATAAGTCTTCACACAACTCTGTCAGTCAAAATATGGCAAAAAAAGAAAACATAATTGTGCCAACCTGAAAAATAAACATAAACCATAAATAAATAAAAAGCAGCGAAATTTTTTTTTTTGTCATCTCCACAAAAAAAAATGTATCAAACTTGAAGGAAATCTGTCAGCCTGTTTACCCATACTAAATCCAATACACTGGGCTATAGTGTGGGTGAACAGTCAAACAAGGGGTCACTAACTAAAATATGTCCAGTAGGTCCTGAGATATGTCCTCCAGAAGATCGTCTGCTAAATTCAGTGAACTGCGCGCTAGAGGTGGGGCCTCAATGGCTTAATTTACATATTCATGCGCCGACTGACTATATTCAGTTCTCACATTGTAATGAGCAGAGCGCTTACAGGACCTGGTTTTAGTGTGGGTGAACAGGCTGACCTTTTAAAAAGTCATATGTACCCTATAATAGTACCAATAAAAAATACAGCTCATTGTGCAAAAAACAAGCTTTTACAAAGCTCTGTCAAATTTAAGAATTATGCAAGTTATGTCCAAAAATGGTTCCAGCGAAGTATGTGCTAAATATGAAAATGGTGCTCCTTCCCTTCTATGCCCTACCGTATGCCCAAACAGCAATAATTCTTGTGTATTTAAAATGAGAACATTTTATGTTGTAACTACACAATATTGGAAAAGTTTTTATTTTTATTACCTACGGTAATTCTAATAAATTCTATAAAACAATTGTTTTGGTCAAAAGCACACTATATAAATTCCTTCAGGGATATGGTTTTTAAAATAGGGACTTTTGGAGGTGTTTCTTATGTTTTGGCATCTCAACTCAATCTCAACTTTTGCAAACCCAATATAGTGCCAATAAAAGAAGAAGATCCAAAAATTCAGTCTTTACTTTTAACCCCTTAAGGACCAGGGGTTTTTCAATTTTTGCACTTTAATTTTTTCCTCCTTACCTTAAAAAAAAATCATAACTTTTAATTTTGCACCTAAAAATCCATATGATGGCTTATTTTTTGCACCACCAATTCTACTTTGTAATGGCATCAGTCATATTATCCAAAAATGTACGGCGAAACAGAAAAAAAATCATTGTGAGACAAAATTGAAAAAAAAACCCGCCATTTTATAACTTTTGGGGGCTTCTGTTTCTACACAGTACATTTTTCGGTAAAAATGACGCACTCTTTATTCTGTAGGTCCATACGATTAAAATGATAACCTACTTTTATAAGTTTGATTTTGTTGTACTTCTGAAAAAAAAAATCATAACTACATGCAGGAAAATTTCTACATTTAAAATTATCATCTTCTGACCTCTATAACTTTTTATTTTTCCGCATATGGGGCGGTATGAGGGCTCATTTGTTGCGCCGTGATCTGAAGTTTTTAGCGGTACCATATTTGTATTGATCGGACATGTTGATCGCTTTTTATTCATTTTTTCATGATATAAAAAAGTGACCAAAAATACACTATTTTGAACTTTGGAATTTTTTTTGCGAGGCAAGGTAGGAGACCCTCCTCGTGTCCCACAGCTGCTCGGGATGCCACGATTTCGCCGCGGCGATCCCGAACAGCCCCCTGAGCTAACCGGCAGTGATTTACTTTCACTTTAGATGCGGCGTTCAACTTTGAATGCCGCGTCTAAAGGGTTAATAGCGCGTGGCTCCGCGTTATAGAAAGGGAAAGGACTCAGGACGTACTGGTACATCCTTGGTCCTTAAGTGGTTAAAGGGGTACTCTGGTGGGAAACTTTTTTTTTTTTATAAATCAACTGGTGCCAGAAAGTTAAACAGATTTGTAAATTACTTCTATTAAAAATTCTGAATCCTTCCAGTACTTATTAGCTGCTGAATACTATAGAGAAAATTATTTTCTTTTTTGAACAGAGAGCTCTCTGCTGACATCACAAGCACAGTGCTCTCTGCTGACATCTCTGTCCATTTTCGTAACTGTCCAGAGCAGCATATGTTTGCTATGGAGATTTTCTCCTACTCTGGACAGTTCTTAAAATGGACAGAAATGTCAGCAGAGAGCACTGTGCTCATGATGTCAGCAGAGAGCTCTGTGTTCCAAAAAGAAAATAATTTCCTCTGTAGTATTCAGCAGCTCATGAGTAATGGAAGGATTCAGAATTTTTAATAGAAGTAATTTACAAATCTGTTTAACTTTCTGTCACCAGTTGATTTATAAAAAAATAAAAATAAATAAATAAAAAAGTTTTCCACCAGATTACCCCATTAAATTCTGTGAGAGTCAAGCAGTGTACTAGGGCCATATATTGGACAGCTTTTTTGTTTTGGTCTAGTAATTCATATTACAACTTATATAACTAAAGCACATAAAACAAAGATAAAAACACAAAATGTTTCTTGAAAAGCCTATGTCGATTGTGAAATACCAGCAATTTGCTGTAAATATTTGCACTGAACACTGTCAAGCACAGTTATAAAACTTACGTATGTAATGTAAATGGTTTATGTCTAACAGTTTCAAGCTATTTATTTTTGTATGTTCAGATCATATCATAAGTCGTCGCACATTTTCTTCTGGTTTGCTTAAGTGGAATATGTTTGGTGCTGGATCAACCATTACCCAATACATGATATGCATAGCACAAATATCATTAAATAAAATGAAGCAAAATAACTTTTGTTGCCAAGAGGCTCTCAAGTGAATTCTCATTCTACCATAAAGATTTTGGTATGGGTATATAGTTAGCTCAAGCCTTTAAAATATATTGTTACAATAAAATTGCACATCCAGAAAATGTAGCTACACAAGCACTACTGCCTCCCAAGAACATAGAGAAGCATCCATGCTCATATAAAAATCACTGTAGGAAATAAAAGTTAAAACTTCCTTGTGGCATCCACAGCATGCAAGCGTGGTTTTGGCCACATGCATATCTTAAAAATAAAAAAAACACACACCTGTCCTTGCATTGTGTGTGGTATTATGACTTCAATTCACTTCAATGGACTTGAGCTGAAAACTGCACACAAACTAAGGACAAGAGTGGTGCTGTTTCTAGAAACAAGTGATGTTATTACAATGTACAATTGGTGCCGCATAAAAAATTTAGGTGGAAAACTGAATTGAGTTATGGGTAATAAAAGGCAAGGAGGAAAACAAAAAAAAATCTCTGCGTCCTTAAAGGGGTACTCCACCCCTAAACATCTTATCCCCTATCCAAAGTATAGGGGATAAGATGTCTGATTGCAGGGGTCCCGCCACTGGGGACCTCCGCAATATAGCATGCAGCACCCACCTGTTTCTTGTCCGGAAGCGCTGGAGGGTCTGGCACCCGACCTCGGGCACGGAAGTTCGTGATGTCACGACTCCGCCCCGTGTGACGTCACGCCCAGTCCCCTCAATGCAAGTATATGGGAGGGGGCGTGACGGATGTCACGCCCCCTCCCATAGACTTGCATTGAGGGGACGGGGCATGACGTCACACGGGGGTGGAGTCGGACGTCACGGATTCCGTTCCGGTGGTCGGGGCCCAGACCCTCCAGCGCTTCCGGAGCAGAAACAAGTGGGTACCGCATGCTATATTGCAGGGGGTCCCCAGTGGCGAGACCCCCCTAATCAGACATCTTATCCCCTATCCTTTGGATAGGGGATAAGATGTCTAGGGGTGGAGTACCCCTTTAAGGGGTTAAACTGCTCTTGAATGAAAGCTGAGCATTGCTTGGTTGTTCTGTGTCTGCATATTTGATGTGATAAACAAAAAAGTAACTTACTGATATGTTTACCATGGGAAATGATTGGGAAAGAACATTCATACATATGCCCCATGTAAAAGGAATTGTAAAGTGATTCTCCACTACTGCAAGGGACATACTAGACATCAATCCTCTACCACTTTTAGCAACCAAGAGGTTTATTCCAATAGCGACCTACAAGCGAACCCAAATATTTACATGATTTATTTTGTTTACTACTAGCAGTGTCAATAATAGCAGATAACATAGGCAGGCAAGGCAAAGCTTATGTTCCTTTCACAATTTCCTTGTAGGTTTGGAGTACAAGTCAATAGCCAAATAATAATTAACAAATGGTATATTAATTACATTAGGACTTTTCTGCCATTTGGCTAAGATCGAGAGTAGAATCTGTTCTTATCAGTAGTATAGCGGGAGCCAGACAAAATGAATACTGTTATATGCATGGAGCGAAAGCTTCAGGTAACAGGGTCTGGCAGTATGGCTACCTTGTGGTTGACCCAACCTTTCAGTTGTGGCCATTATCTCTGGATATGGTAAGAGCAAAGGTGCAGAAGAACGGGGTGCCAGGTATGGGATCACTCTTCAGAGCACGCACAACCAGCTGCCGGGCCTTCTGGTTGCTTATCACTATGAAAATTTTTTATAGATCTGGCCAGATGTCTGGTCTGTACTATACAAAGCAAGTCTTAATATTTATTCTTTTTGTCACTGTGTTTTCACTTTCTACTTGTGTTTATCCACAAGAATTTTTCAGGGTGTAGTGCCCTTTTGGGTTGTCCCTCCTGGAGGTCTAGGGAAGGTGTGTGTGGCCATCAGGTTTCTCTCCTTGAAGCAACCCCTGGGTCCCAGGTTTCTCATGAATGTAAACCAGTCGTTTCACCCAGATGGATGTAGGTCCTCTCTGAGCTTTGGTGAAGGGAAGACATCAATCCTGGACACTTGCAGGTGCCTTTTGACCCAGAGGGAAGGTTTGTGGTGGCCCCTCTCCATTAAGGAAACAGGGATATTTTGTGCAAGATGTAACAGTGCACTGCCTTGACTCTTTAAAAGAAAGAAACTGTCAATTAATACAGGCTGTTATAGAAGAGGAAGTCTCTCGACAGCAGTGTCAGTGCTGGAATTAAAACTGAAAGGATTTAGGGGGAAAAATTGTCCAGGTCAAGAATGTTTGCCAACAGGTCATTATTTTCAAGGGTTTAAGCACAAGGCTGCTGAAAAGCTGATGAGAATCCATTAACAAGGAAAAGGAATTGAGCCGTCCATTATCTAGACAGAGATGAAGTCCTGAGCATTTATTGAGACATTTAAGTGCAACCTTCTTAATGAAGCTAATTTAGCAGAGACGGAAAGGCTTTCTATCACTAGCGGATAACTCCCTGATGCAGTGCCTGGATGTTATTTAGTGGTCTGTGCGCTGTGCTGTCCCCGTCATGACTTTATCAATATTTGTACAACTTTGCCTCTCCGCTGAAAGCAGCCCTAATTCAATTACAGGCCTCAGAACTGATAACATGATCCTGAAGTGCAGAACGGGAAGAGATTATTGGCAAATGAATAAAGATTTGTATTGAGAATACACATTCGAGCACTGCAGGTCTCTCTGTTTTTTTAATCATCTTCTGTTTTAAATCTTCAGGGAACCAAGAGTTTCCCTTCCGCTCCTTCTGCACATCGATTTCTGAATTAGACTGTAATATTAAATAATTAATATAGTGGTGAAGATTGATGCTTTACATTAGTCAAATATTAGGTTATCAATCAGAATCCACTTGGTTTAATGTAATAATTTTGAGAAAGTGACATGGATTGCTCATCCGATTTGTAGTTGAGGCAGCACAGATATCAACATGAAGGTGTAACATGAAGCTGACCAACTGAGGAATAATGGGGATAAAGGAAGGATGCCTTCATTTACAACCACTGGCATGCTGAAGAATGTATGCATCATTTATATCCATAAACAATATTTTACAATGAAAAAATAAATTATAAAAAAAAAAGGTTTAAGATAGGGTTATAGATTTTTTTTCTACAGTACTATATTATATGTTAAAAATGTATATATATATATATATATATATATATATTTGCTTATTGTTGTGAAGGCAGCCCTTTATTATGACACTGGATAGGAAATGCGGGGAAAAAAACCCTTCTTCAGTACTGTGTCAATCTGAAGAAGGGTCGGATTAACCCCAAAACACATCATATCTGTACATGAATAAAGTAGCTGAACTTCCTCACTTCATGACCAGAGTGTGATACTTCCTACTGGATTGCTGAGCGCCTGCTGCCAAGGTTTTTTTCCGCATTTCCTATCCAGTACCTTTGCAGGACACCGGCTGGTTGTTCCTGGGACCTTTGGGCTGCAAGGATCCATACCATCTTTACAACCCCTATACAGGGTGATATGTGTATTTCCTATACGCTCATGGTGAGCGGCCGTTTATTAGAGCCTGTACCTCCCTCTAACAAGGGACACCCCCTCTTCTTTGTCTAGGGTAACACACAAGGCGACCGTCTTTTGGTCTTTTTGTTTCTACTTCTACACTTTACTTTGACACGCAGTTTTGTATTGTTCCATACACAAGTCATTTTATTATTATATACACACATAATCCTAATAACTTGTCTATTTGTGTTTCCAGCTTCTATAAAGGCCTACGAAATCTTGTGTAGGCCAATCAGGCTGTTGCAATGCCATGTTCTCCTATCCCTCACATCTTGCTAACCAACGAAGATGAGTTACGAAGTATTAGGGCAAGTTCACACTGCGTAATTCCCGCAGAATTTCGTGAGCGGAATTCCGCAAGTGGAATTACACGCAGTGAATATTACCATCAGTGTAAATGGGTCTTCCGTGAGACCCGTACACACTAAGAAATTTAAGGGGCGGACAATTCCACCGCTGAAATTGTTCTGCGCAATGAAAGAATATGTTAATTATTTGGGCGGAAGTCCGTGAGCACTGCATAGCCATCAATGGTAATGGCGCAGTGCCATGCGGTCAGATGGAATCTCCGCTCACAGAATTCTGGGAGCGGAGATTCCGCAGTGTAAACATACCGTTAAAAGGGGTACTGCAGCGAAAAGTAACCCCTCAGTCGGACCCCAGCGATCTGACACTTGTCCCCTATCCTGTGGGTAGGGGATAAGTTACTTTTCTCTGCAGTACCCCTTTAATGTACAAACGGCAAGGTTTATTTGTACTCTGTAAACATGGAGACACATAGCTCCAAACAACAAGTTAAACCATTTGCAACATGGTTTATTTTTCATTATAGATGCATTGAAAAAAATACTAAAATGGCAAAGTTAAATCAAAAGCAATTCCTGGTGTCTTTGTACATCATTTCCTGTTCAAGAAATGCTGTGTTACAGTACAAGCTTCCAACTTTAAAAAGGCTTAAACTGTGATGCCAGTATGGTCTATTGACCAAGAGAAAACAGGCAACATTAACTTAAATGGCAATTCTACAAATCAGTAAGAAAGGGATCCATGGACACATGGACACTCACTAAATATCACCATAACAGTTATTACCTTGCTTTTCAACAAAATAAAGTGCATTAAAGTGTAGAAGAATTAAAGAAGAAGCAGAGAGTTGTAGTGATGCTACTTTTTTCAATGAGAAAGCTTGACAAGAAGCTCTGAAATAACAGGTAAACAAAACAGGAAGGAGGAAACATGCTTAGGATGCCTAAACAAAAGCCGTCAATGTGCCCCTTCTCACCAAGTGGCACCTAAACTGACAGGAAATGCACATAGTGACTGCATACACCCTCACGCAGACAGCACTTCCAAGGACTCTTAAGAGCTACTAATAAGAGTGAATACTGACATTTGATAAGCTTGAGTACAATGGTAAGCATTATAGTTTTGTTTTGCTTTTACTGGGATTTGCAATTTTGTTACTACCAAGTTGCAAAAGTAGGCAAAGTATTCAGTACTTAAAGGAAATCTATCATGGGGAAAAACTTAGGGGATAAGTTTTAGATAATTTGGGGGGGGGGCTGCCATTTCAAGCAAGGGTCATTACGCACCACTCCAGGGAAGAGTCGGGGCCCTGTACAGGAGATTGCAAGGGTCCCAGTGGTCGGATACCCCGATAATCTCATTGAGATTGTCCTCTCTGGATCATTATAATTATAATTATTTATTAAAGAGTAAGAAATCAAACTTTGAGATTAAAATAAAAAATAAAATGTCACAGGTAACTGAACTGAAAAATTATATTATAACCAATAGAGAGGTAATTGGTAACATAAGAGTGTATACAAAGAATGAACTAAGATAGTAACTAGAAGATAAGGACTGTGTATACATTAAATGACAGATGACATTAGCTGTGGAGAGACAAGGCAGGATAAAAGCAAAAAGAGGGATTGATAAAGATGATCCAACCTAATGTAGCTCGTGAACTCTTGTCCATTTCACACTATCTTTTGATAATTGTTCCAATGAATTACTCCAATAGTGTGCTAAGTAAAGTGCTACAGAAGAAAACAGACCTATAAAGATAACCATGTCAGCCAAACATGCGCCCAGTAACACGCTCCCACACAGAAAGCGCCAGTTAAATAGAAGCATGTTAATTTAGAAACACTACAAAATAGGAGAATCTGTGATAACAAGGCCACAAAGGGAGTGTGTTTTCTATTAATTTATTGTTTTCTTATTCTTTGTTCGCCTATTTCTCCTGTTTCTGAAGGAATCTTCTTAACCATAGATCAGCTGTCATGGATACTCTACTTCACTGCATAGCTAAGGTATTTGAGCAGCTGGAAGCCCGCATGCAAGCAGTGTTTGTATAAAAGTAATAGATATTTTTACTGAACAAAATTTACAGGAAGCAGTCAGCAATAGAATATACTACACATTGTGTATCAAACTATTTCTAATAGGAGTATTATAAGAAATGTTCAGCCTTAATTTTTATTTTATTTAAAATTGCAATAGAAAATTTGGATTCTATACGTTGTATGGTCTCCAGTCTTTCTAAAACATGTACCAAACACTAGCTGTAGATGTAAACACCTTATGTCATTGGTGCCATCACCCATGATGATACTTAGTCACATATTTTCAGCTTTATCATATCCATCTTCAACCCAAGATATGTTCCAGCATAACTTCCAAACGGCTGAAGATATTTCTATAAAACTTGGTACACGTTACTTATTTGTCAACTAAAGATATAGTAGCGTTAAATCAACACTAACCCGTCCTCATTTGTAACGGTAGTTTTTTTTGTCTGAAGTCCCATGCAAGTTTATGGGACTTCCAGTACAACTCCTGATGGTGTTACCCTCGGGCTGCAGAGATTGCCTGAGATTTCTAAACATCCTGCCAACTGTCCGGCAGGCAGGTGCCAAGAATACCTAGTGTCAGGATTAGGGATCGACCGATATCGATTTTTTAGGGCCGATACCGATAATCTGTGACCTTTCAGGCTGATAACCGATAACTTATACCGATACCACAATGTTTAGGTAGAAAGACTGGGAAATTCACGGTACTCTCAGCTAATGATCTATAAATATTATTGGTCTGGATCTTCAAAACTTACATAACTTATAGTATGCAAGACATATAAAAGTATATTATCTTCAGAAACACTGTTTGGTCATACAAATGATGGCATAAAAAAACAGATGGGGAAAGATGCAGAGACAAAAAAAAAAAAAAAAAAGATTAAAAAAAAAAAAAAAAGAAAAACACTTACCCAATCCATTTTACAATTCCATCAATTCATTCCCCATTGCTCAGACATAAGTTAAAACCAGAAAGTTTGCTCTCATTGGACACACAAATGATTAAGAACCAAAAACCAATCACCTCCCAATTACTAGTTTACGTAAACAAAAAAAAGTCTCATTCTTGCAGAGACAAAAGAATTCAGAACAATTTGCTAATTTTTTTTCCAGAATATCAAATATTAAAAACTTCCACACAAAGCATAAACTCCTGGAGAAAAGATGCAAATAAAATGAGTACCATTATCCTTTGTTTTTTATTTGCTAGTGTTAGACTAAGGAGGGACAAAAGCGTGGAACACAGCATCTGTCATATCAGAATATAAAAAGATGATCCTGGCACCAAATGAAAAAGCTCTAATTCATTTGCAAATCAAGCCTGCCACTTCTTTTTCAATCTGGAGGTAACTGTCAAGAGTTAACTAGATAATCACTTTCAATTCTGCCTTCAATGCTATATTACGCTGTTATTCCATTCAGCAGAGCTGTTCTTTAGGGCACTGGATGAATGCTTTTCATTTCTAACTCACACAAAAAGTTGCCAAAAAAAAGAGGAAAGAGGAAAATCCACGGGGCTTAAGGAAGAAATCCCTTTATGGGCATTTATCTGCCGGCACTTGCTTTTAGGCAAAATTAAATATTTGGATACATCTGTGTCCATTCTTTCTCTGCTCCTTGAGGCCTGCAGTCTGTTGTGGCAAAATAAGAAGCATTTGATACAAGAAAACAATGTGGGGGCATTAACCCAAGAGATGCCAATAAAAACATGAACCATGGGACTGGCTGTAATACATATCAAAACTGACATTGCAGAATAGGATCATAGTGAAGTCTTCTAAGTAAAATATAACAAAGGATATAGATAGTTCAATTTTTTTTCCACTGGAAAAATGCTCAGAAAAACAAAGTTGAAGATATTTATTGTAATAAGGGTTTTAAATGTCTATAGCTTGTTACTTAAAGGGAACGTGTCACTTATATTCCTTTTATCTAATCAGTTTCTATTTTTGTTGTACATTATTATGGGAACTACCATCTTTCTTGAGCTGTTAACAGCATTTAGTGATATGCTTTAAGGTAGCACTCATGGACATAGGAAACACTGGGCAGGGCCTGTCCTATTTAGATGAACTGGAGAGGTTACCAGGCATTCTCTGAGACCTTAGTTTTAGGCCTAGAAGCCAGTATGGAAACTGCAAGATCTCAGGAAAAATGGCCACATAGAGAGGCATGTAAAAAGACACGTCTCCTCATTTATCATTGTCTTTATCCTTTTGTGTATAAAATTGCCCCTAAAAAAAGTCGCAGCAAGCCGTGCTATGACTTTTTACACAGATCACTTTTATCCATTTGTATGTACTGTACAGATTTTCTTTACAGTTGTCGACAATTTATCATTTGCAATTTTTGTAATAATTTGCTAATTTATGCACTAAATCACACCAATGCTGACCACACAGGAAAAAGTAGAGCTGGGCGGTATGACAAAAAATGTGTATCACGGTATATTTGTAAATTATGGCGGTTCCACGGTATTTAACGGTATAATGTGACCCGTGGGCGCTGCTTCCTCTCCTCCTCCCCCCCCCCCTCCCCCAGTCTATCAGCTCAGCGCAGCGCTGTGCTGTCAACCATATCGGGGGACTAATCATATGTGACCTGTGAGCGCTGCTTCTCCCCCCGATAATTAATAGCCGCTGTGCTGTACTGTACTATCCTGTGCCCAGGCTGCAAAAATAAACCAAATAAACTTTAACTCACCTTCCTACGTCCCCCATTACCAGCCTCACGGTCCAGCGATGCGAGCCTCATGCTGCTTCCTGGGGATGGGAACGTCACAAAGCCATCAGCCTATCACCGGCCGCAGCGATGTTTCGCTTCGGCCGGTGATAGGCTGTGCGCACTGTCATGTAAGAAGCCGGCCGGCTCCTTACATGACAGTGCGCTCAGCCTATCACTGGCTGAGGTGGGTCATCGCTGCTGCTTGGGATAGGCTGACTGCTCTGTGACATTTCCATCCCCAGGAAGCAGCAAGAGCAGCGGAGGGAACATAGGAAGGAGAGTTGAAGTTTATTTTGTTTATTTCTGAAGCCCGTGCACAGGACAGCACAGCAGCTGATAATTATTTGGGGGGGGGGGGGGGGGGAATGTCGGTATTCGATACGAACCAGTATACCGTCCAGCACTAGGTAAAAGTAATATTTCTTTTTGCTATTATCACTGCTACTCCTGCACACAATTTTTCAACCTCTTGAGGACACAGGATATACCTTTGGCCCTGACTGCCTGATAATTACATGCATGTCCGGTGAGGACTTTGAAGCAAATGCAGGAGCTGCTGATAGGACCCACTGTTAATGGCGGACATCAGTGATCTCGCTAATGCCCACCATTAACCATTCACGCCCACTCCCATAGGTTTGCATTGAGGGGCGGAGCCATGATGTCACACGGGGGCAGAGCCGTGATGTCACAACGTTCCATCCCCGTGATCGACAGTAATCAGACCCAGAGCGAACAGGCTCCGGGGACTGATTTTAATGGGGTGCGGCGTGCAAGATCACGGGGGTACCCAGCGGCAGGACACCCGCGATCAGGCATCTTACCCCCTATCCTTTGGAAGTCGGGGACCATGTGCATCAACAAAGCCCTCCGTTATACCAGAACAATGGACACCCCCCCCCACATGTGACCCTATTTCAGAAACTACACCCCTCATGGAATGTAATAAAGGGTGCAGTGAGCATTTACACCCACTGGCGTTTCACAGATCTTTGGAATAGTGGGCTGTGCAAATGAAAAATTACATTTTTCATTTTCCCGGACCACTGTTCAAAAAATTTGTCAGACACCAGTGTGGTGTAAATGCTCACTGCACCCCTTGTTACATACCGTAGGGGGTGTAGTTTCCAAAATGGGGTCACATGGGGAGGGGTCCAATGTTCTGGAACCATGAGGGCTTTGTAAACACACATGGCCTTCAATTCCAGACAGATTCTCTCTCCAAAAGCCCAATGGTGCTTCTTCTCTTCTGAGCCCTGTAGTGCACCAGCAGAGCACTTTGCGTCCACATATGGGGTATTTATATACTCAGAAGAAATGTGTTAGAAATTTTGGAGGGCATTTTTTATTATTCCCCATTGGGAAAATGAAAAATGTGGGATAACGCCAGCATTTCTGTGAAAAAATTTAAAAAAATTATTTTCACGTCCAACTTTAACGAAAATTCTTCAAACACCTGTGGGGTGTTAAGGCTCACTATACCCCTTGTTAGGTTCCATGGGGGGTGTAGTTTCCAAAATGGGGGTTACATGTGGGTTTTTTCTTTTGCGTGTATGTCAGAACCGCTGTAATGATCAGCCTCCCTTGTGCAAATCACCTCAAATGTACATTGTGCTCTCACTCCTGAGGCTTGTTAAAATATGGGGTATTTCCGTTCATGCGTTGAAAATTTTGAGGGTCTTTTTTTTCCTTTTACCTCTTGTGAAAATGAAAAGTATGGGCCAACACCAGCAATTTTTTTTTTTTCAATAACATGCTGGAGTAGACTCCAACTTTACCTTTCCATAACGGGTAAAAGGAGAAAAAGCCCCCCAAAATTTGTTAGGCAATTTCTCCCGAATACAGAAACACTCCATATGTGGCACTAATACCCCATATGTTGTTGTTTTGCAACAGCTGGAGGCTCCATTTTTTACTTTTTATTTTGTGTGGGTGTAGTGTAGTATTTTTAGGGTACATTCACACAACGGGAGTTCGCAGCGAGTTTTCCGCGAGTTTGAGCTGCAGAGGAAAATTTGCTGCATCTCAAACTTGCAACGAGAAACTCTCTGTAAACCCAACCCATGTGAATGTACAAAACTACAACTCCCAGCATGTTCTTTGGCTATCCGTGCATGCTGGGGGTTATAGTTATGCAACAGCTGGAGGCACACTGGTTGCAAAACAATGAGAGTTTGTTATTTAACTTAGTGTTTTGCAACCAGTGTGCCTTCAGCTGTTGCAAAAATACAACTCCCAGCATGTACGGTCTATCAGTGCATGCTGGGAGTTGTAGTTTGCAACAGCTGAACACACACTGGTTGCAAAATACTGAGTTATGTAACAAACTCTGTGTTTTACAACCAGTGTGCCTTCAGCTGTTGCAAAAACTACAACTCAGCATGCAGTGACAGCCGAAGGGCATGCTGGGACTTGTAGTTATCCAACAGCTGTTGGCATACTACAACTCCCAGCATGCCCTTTGGCTGTCTGTGATGGTGGAAGTTGTAATTATGCAACAGCTGGAGGCACACTTTTCCATAACTACGTAACTACAACTCCCAGCACGCCCAGGCAGCCAAAGGGCATGCTGGGAGTTGCAGTTGTGCCTCCAGCTGTTGCAAAACTACAACTCCCAGCATGCCCTTTGTCTGTGCATGGTGGGAGTTGTTGCTAAGCAACAGCAGAAGGCAA
Organism: Hyla sarda; assembly: GCF_029499605.1. Lineage (NCBI taxonomy): Eukaryota > Metazoa > Chordata > Amphibia > Anura > Hylidae > Hyla > Hyla sarda. The sequence goes on along the minus strand of NC_079191.1, from coordinate 130,624,589 downwards.
ACAGCGCTTATCTCCTGCTGTTGGATCCCTCCGCCACAGACCACCGCTGCCGCTTGGGACTGCAGCCACACCAAAGCCCGGTGAGCCTCCCCAACTTACGATCACCCACTGATGTCACCCAGCAGGACAGGTCATTGACTAATCACACCAATTGTTAGGCAGCACCCGTGCCAATCACTCCTGCAAGACAAGGGTGATTGGTGCTGACTCGGACTGCACCAATCACCCAGGGGTGATTTCAGCAGCCATCCCGGTCCGGGGCCAGAATTCCCACGGGCGTACAGGTACGCCCTTGGTCCTGAAGTACCAGGACATCAGGGCGTACCTGTACGCCCGTCGTCCTTAAGGGGTTAAAGCTAAAACAACAAAGTTTTAAAAACTGGACAACCCCTTTTAAAAGAACAGAATTTTTCCCATTCCAAAAATGTAACCTACTGAGAACCTTGTTTTAATGTTAATGGTGTTCGCCATTAATAGTCATTATATAAGTTTTCTTTGTATGTCCAAAACAGACAGTCCAACCACTTCTGGATACTGCTGTAGAGGATGGAAGTTGGAATCAGTCTTCACCTTGCTAAGCCTGTGTTTCCAGAATGTAAACTATATTAAGACAAAATTAGCCCATAGCATGTTTTCTCCCAGAAAGAAAAAACCCTAAGACTTCAGCTGATTCAGCTGTGCTCGGGCCGCTGAGCCAAAGCTAATAGGAGCTCATCTGAATAATCAATATGACAACCTTATTTCTCAAACGCAAACAGGATTGATACAGTAAGGTGTCTCGCTGCCACATCACAGTCATGGCCTCTTTTAACCCCTAATTAGATTTAGGCGATTATCCGTACACTTCTTTACAAGTGCACAGCTCGGATAAGGGGTGACAAAAGCTATATGCTACTTAATTCAGCCTCCATAGATTACAGGTTATGCAGCCGGATAGAAGAGTATATCAGCGAACAATTGGTATTCATATTGTCTACAGTTCTGCGATACGCCAGTGTGTGGACATTGTGGGAGCAAGACATACCCTGGAGCACTAGTGTGGCTTTTTACCCACAATGAAAGACATGGCACATTAATTAAAGGGCTCCTATTTTTTTTTTTTATCCGCATAAATTTTCCCTCAACCTATACACAATGTTGATAATACAATCTTATATTTTGAAAACATTTGGAGAGAGTGAACTTAGTATAAAATGGGGTTAAGAATTGTTACTAGTTGTTGATTTTTAAAACAATTAAGTATTAACAATCACAGTATAAATCCTGAAATCACCCAGATGTGTATGAAAAACAACAACTGCTATCCTGCTGCTAACCAAATAGCATTTCTATAATAATGGTATGTTGTGCAGCTCAATATCCCAAACCTCATAGAATATTAAAAAGTCACTTAAACATCCAATGCCCACTGTACTAATTTAACACAACAATCGGGAGCTCCTAGTAATGTTAAACAAGGATTTATCCCTGTTAATGATTCATGTGTATATGAAAGTTTACTATACCTTAAATGGGTACCGTCACATAGCAAAACTTTTAAAATGTGCCAAGGAACCTTTTACAATCTACAGGGATCAAGAAATATATAGTGTTATAAATATATTCACCTATATCCGTGGCCACTAGGGGTGGATGCTGTCCCCTCCATCAGCCGCGTCCTTTGTGTCCCACCCGCTGGGGCAAATTCCAGAAAGTGCAGGCAGGACAAGCAGAAGAAGCAGTGCTCTGATTAGTGCTCCAGGGTTGTCAGTCTTCTTATAGAGTGCTTCACAGAACCCTGCTTTTTCTGCATTAAAGGGGTACTCCGTTGAAAACATCTTATCCCCTATCCTATGGATAGGAGATAAGATGTCTAAGCACGGGGGTCCCGACGCTGGTAACCAACACGATCTCCACGTTCGTGATGTCATGCCACGCCCCCTCCATTCAAGTCTATGGGAGGGGGCATGATGGCTAGCTAGCTCGTAGTCGTCACACCAGTGGCCTGACCCCCGGGATTAGACATCTTCTCCACTATCCTTTGGATAGGGAATAAGATGTTTTCAGCGGAGTACCTCTTTAAGGTGAAGGGGGCAAGAAGTTCCTGACGAAGGGTAGGGCATATGTCACGCGTCCTAAAGGGAACTCCTCCTCCGGGAATTACAGGGGGACGAACTCTGGGATGGAACGGATAAAAGAGCATTGGGAGCTGAGCTGCAAGCAAGACTGGCTGAGTATGCAACATTTTTTTCTTCTTCTGACAATGACTCTTTAAAGTAAAGTTTGCAAATTGTTCTTTGACTCAAACATGACTCATGTACACTGGTACATTTGTGTATATGAAACTTTTATAATTTTTTTTTTTTTACGTTCATGCCGTTCACCGTACGGGATCAAGAACATTATATTTTTATAGTTTGGACATTTACGCATGCGGCGATACCAAATATGTTTATTAATTTTTATTTTTTTTTTACACTTTAATAGTCCCCATAGGGGACTATTTATAGCAATCAGTTGATTGCTAATACTGTTCAGTGCTATGTATAGGGCAAAGCACTGATCAGTGTTATTGGCTATCGTCTGCTCAATCTCAGACCAGAGCAGAAGAAGCCGGGAAAGTGGCGGAGGCAGGTGAGGGGACCTCTGTCCGCCATGTTAGCTGATCTGATCCTCGCGGCGCGATCAGATTAGTATAAAATGTAGCCGTGCTGCTGCAGATGAAGTGATCTATATTGATCGCGGCATCTGAGGGGTTAATGGGAGATATCCGCGCGATCACGGATGTTGGCCATTACCGGCGGGTCCCTGGCTGCTATCAGCAGCCGGGACATGCCACACATGACCCGATCATCGCTCCGATGCTCGCGCTCCTGTACAGGACGTAAGTGTATGTCCTGGTGCGCTAAGTACCGCCGCACGAGGACGTACATTTACGTCCGTGGTTGTTAAGGGGTTAAAACTGTAAAGGATGTTTGGAATGAAGGAAGATTTATAAAGTAGGAAGATATAAAAAATAAAAATCAAACAGGTGTTTGTACTTGGTTCGAATATATATATTCGAGGATGAGGGAAATTTGGAAATAGTGATAGTACTAGATTTCTGGAGTAAATTAATGAGTGGTGGGGTCACTAAAAAAATTATAGCTTATATATATATAAAACACTTAATGGCATAGAAAAATTAGATATGAGGCAAGGGAGTAAAAGAATCTGGCAAAAAGAGTTAGGTTTAATAAGAAATAGTCAGTGGGATAATATTTATAAAAGGATGCACCAAACTCCATGGAATAATAATATATACGGTAGATTGTATTATACTCCACTATTCCTCTATAAAATAGGTAAAATTCAATCAAGTATTAGCCTGAAATGTGGATAGGGAGATGCACGGTTTCTTCATATGTTATGGTCGTGTGTTAAAATCCAAGAATTTTGGACAGCTGTCTGTTTTAAGATTGAAAAAAAAATTTGAAAATTAAGCTGGTCCTTACTCCAACAGAATCTGGTGTACTGGGGGATGATATAATAATTTATTCACCCAAGAGTAAGAGTAGAAATTTGTATAGGGTGCTTTTTTGTGCAAGACTATTAATAATAAGAAAATGGATTTCTCTGTATACTCCAAGGGTCTCTGAATGGGTAGAAATTGTAAAGAAAGAGTATAAAATATATGAAATTTGATTTAAGCATGGGATAACTTGTGATAATGGGAATGCTAAATTTGATTATTGTACATGCATTTTTGTGACTGGTAGAACTATTCGGGGAGAAATATTATATTACATGTATTCATTAGAGATGAGCGAATTTACAGTAAATTCGATTCGTCACAAACTTCTCGGCTCGGCAATTGACGACTTATCCTGCATAAATTAGTTCAGCTTTCCGGTGCTCCGGTGGGCTGGAAAAGGTGGATACAGTCCTAGGAAAGAGTCTCCTAGGACTGTATCCACCTTTTCCAGCCCACGGGAGCACCGGAAAGCTGAACTAATTTATGCAGGATAAGTCGTCAACTGCCGAGCCGAGAAGTTCGTGACGAATCGAATTTACTGTAAATTCGCTCATCTCTAGTATTCATACATATTTATTTATATTTACTTATTTACATTTTTTTTGTGGGGTGAGGGGGATTGGTATAATAATTTGTAAGTTCTGTAAAGGGGAAAATTGGTATAACTTGTATGTTTGAAATTGCATAAATAAAGATTTATAAATCTATATAATTTTTTTTTTTTTTTTTTTTAAAACATCTGTGCTCATAAAGTTGAAGTTTACAATATATTACACAATGCCAGAATTAAAGGGACAAGTAAATCTATTTCACGGATACGCTAACATCTAAACACCACTTGCTGCATTCTTGGACAGTTATTGATCAGCAAACTGGTGGAATTATTGGCATGGCTTGAGGCATCTGTAGCAGCAGCGGTATGAAGCATCAGGAGCCAATCAATGGGCTCCTATGGGGTTTAATACTAGCAAATGATTTTTGTTAAGGGAAGAGTTGTTATACTTTAACACGTAAGTTACATTAAGAAAACAAAGCAGACACTGTATATAACTGAATATTTAACTGTGTACATACAAACAAGGCATTCTGCTGTATACAAGGATATGCTTTCTTAGCCTCGACAAAATCAATATCCTCTGGTGATAGGTGGAGGAGTTACAAATTTAGTTTGGCAGGCAGAACGGCTGTATACACAATACATACTCAAGCTTCAGTGATGTCACTAGTTCCTAATGAATAGATTGACAGTGACTGCAACCACTGTGCAATGAACATGTAAATGAGAGGAAGAATAAAAAAGCCAGGGACCCTCCTGGCTGATGGTTCAAGGCACTAGAAGGTCCCAAAGCTTCTTGATTCAACTATCCACATTCACCCCTTGCAGAAGACAGAATGGCATGGTCAAGGATCATGTTCCACTATTTGTCAACACTGCATTGCTTATGAATAAATAGGGCACTGTAGATTCATAACTATCCTTATGGAAAGGACTGAAGACAACCAGGAAGATTGCAGAAAATGTCCACTTGATCCAGCTAGTCTGCCAGTATATTGTTATCTTAGGATAGATATGTTTATCCCAGGCATGTTTAAATGTAGGGATGTCGCAATACTATTTTATTTTAAGACCAAATAAGAGTACCAATACCCTTTTTAAGTATTTGTCGATACCAATTACCAATTATTTTTTTAAATCTCAGATGACAGTTTTTTTGTTCGTTTTTTTAAGTTTTTACTACTTTTTTTTATGGGAAAAGGGTGTGTTTTCAGTTTTTAGTAGAGAAAGGCCCTTTTTTATATATAAAAAAAAACAAATCATAATAAATTTCGTCCCCCACATTAGGTATCTAGTAGAAGTCCCCCACATTAGGTATCCAGCCGGTGGGCACAAGAGTGATTAACAGGGGAGCCAATGGCACCCTGTCAAGCTTCCCACCAAGCACCACATTTAACTGTAATGGTCTCATTAGGAGACATGAGGGTGCCATTCCAGGATGGCAGGACATCACCCAAAAAGCGGGAATGACCCACTGGATGTGGGACAGTTTGAAGTTATGCCTGCCAGCAGTGATCCAGCCAACAGATATCAGATTAGCTATCGGGGACATTTACACGAGTACAAGTACTTGAGCTAATGTCCAGTATTGGTGCCGATACCAGTATCGGTATTGGGACATCCCTATTTATATTCTTTGAACCCCCTACCCACCAGGTCTGTGGTGTAGGTATGCCAACCTTTCACTTGTTTGAATTTCCACATAATATAATTGTAGTATAATATGCTATTCACTATTTTTATTTTGAAGCCAGAATTGTAGTCAGAACATTTCTACTGACTCCACAGACTGACTCCATACATATCAGACATAATTTGATGTTTCACAGAAACAGCCACACACACTTTAGTCCATACTGGTCAGTTTAAAGCCATTCAGGTTCTATGACAACGAGTAAAGGATGACACTCGTTCTGGGAACATTCTGTAAGTATTATTTGCTGATGTTTTTTTTTTTGTGGATGAAATATCTTTTACCAAATGAAAGATTCTTTGTCCAACTATCGCCCGAAAATTCTGACACAGCCAAGTTCTTCTCAGGCCATGACAATCTGTCATTGATGAAATAATGGTTACATTTCACAGATCAACTGATTTGGCTGAAATTGTTAATTTTTAGCAACTCTTATTTCCTTTATTTAAGGGACGCCTTTGATCCATGTATAAGCTTCCTGTCTAACAATGAGTGCATATTCAAACATTTAAGAATGTGATTGAAATATATAATACAGAAAAAAAATTCAACCTCACAGTCCACCATCAAACCTGTAAGCGATTGAGACTGGCACTTTGGACAAACCAAAAGGAAATTATAGGTCAGGGGAAGGCAATTTTGTTTATATTGCTTTACATCAAACTATGAAATGTAATTAACACATGAGATGTTGCAAGTTACGCTGAAGCCAATATGATTATCTGTTTAGCCACTCAATTATGGCAGGCGCTCTCCCAGCAGCCTGGTGATAGCAGAACATCGTGTGCAGGGCTGGATGATTACTGTATCTCTGTAGTTCAGTATCTGCAGGGTGTTTCAATGCCCCTCTAACTACTTAAAACCAGTAAAGAGATTACAGCTCACTCTAACTGGATTTTCACAGCTCCATATCGTTCACCTTGGATTCCACATGCCCAGATTAGAAGGGATCTGCCAGACAATAGTAGCTTAATAGATACAAAGTGCCCTGGATGGGGAATAAACTGCCCTCTTTTTTATTCTTCAGCAAAAGAAAACTATGTGCACCCAGTATTTGTTAAAGCATCAAAAGCAGAGGTCTTTGCAGCACACAGAGTGGACATTTACATGACATTCTCCATAATGGTGAAGTGTGGTAATGACACCTGACAGATACACCAACGTCTTACAATGAGGTTAGCGGATGTGACACCGACAGATGACCAGTGTTAACTTGTTACATAATTAAAGCAAGATGTCTAAGGCATTGAAAGAAGATGAAACAAATAAGTTGGTGACAAAGAGAACACATTAGAAAGAAAACAAAACCACTGTTTATAAGTGGTTTTAGAAGTAAACTTGAATACAGTATAATAAAAAGAACTAGAGCGCACAATGTATGACAAGCCAAAATTCACATGTTACCTGCATGACCCAAAATGGATTGAATACTGGATTTGGAAAGCCTTTTCAAAATGTTAAATATAAATAATGTTTCATTTATTTAACTTACAAAACTTGTAATATTTTACATTTGAAAAGTGCTGAAACACTGCAACAACAATTGTGCTGAAAATTCATAGACATGGAGTTCATATTAAGGGTCATTTACCAGCACTGTCATTTGGCTGCACAGTTAAATAAAACTTCAAGTCTATATTTAAAAACACCCATAACAAAACAACTACTGTCTCAAGAGAAGGGGAAAATTGGATAAAAAATGCTAGTAATCAGATTTACATAAATTATTTTATTTTTCTTAATTTCAAATTATAGGTTTTTCAAATCAATAATTCCTTTTGCTTTAGCTCTAATATCCCAAACCAGACTATTTGTAGAAAAATGGTGTGGAACAAACACCTCTGGCATAAGTGGGTTGAGAACATATACAAATATGAACCAAATGAATAAAAATGTATATTAAAATTTTATTCTTCTTGTTAACTTTGTTCCATTCAAACAGATCATGGAGGACATTTCAAAGTATAAAAAAAAAATAATAGTAACACGGGCTCTCTCTCTGTATTGTGCAGTCACCGTACTCAGACTTCAGATGTGTAGCCATGCAACCCTGGCGTACCCAAGGGTATCCAATGTTAATAAATGAGCGTCTGTATATTTAATTATGAAACAAAAGTTGTACGTGGCAACAGATGCCCAGTAATTCAAAGAGATCGGCTCTACATATCAAGTCTTCAATTATTTTACTTCCTTCCAGTTTTACATTAAATTCAATGTCTTGGCTCTATTAAAAATTACTATTAGATTTTTGCCATTTTCAATACCTCCATGTATTGAAAAATGCATTAACTATTGCACATTTACAAAAGGCAGTAAAAATTTTATTGTGATTACTATTAAGTAAAAAAAAATACTGTAAGGTTTATTCTTATCTTGTAAAGTAATTGCATACCACTAGGATAACACCATTTTATGACTGATAAATCCTGAAGGAAAGAGGTTTTAACCCCTTAAGGACCTGGGGGTTTTCCGTTTTAGCATTTTCGTTTTTTCCTCTTACCTTTAAAAGATCATAACTCTCAATTTTGCACCAAAAAATCCATATGATTGCTTATTTTTTGCACCACCAATTCTATTTTGTAATGACATCAGTCAATTTACCCAAAAATCTATGGCGAAACGGAAAAAAAATCATTGTGAGACAAAATAAAATTAAAAAAAACGCCATTTTGTAACTTTTGGGGGCTTCCGTTTCTACACAGTACATTTTTCGGTAAAAATGACACCTTCTCTTTATTCTGTAGGTCCATACGGTTAAAATGATACCCTAATTATATAGGTTTGATTTTGTCGTACTTCTGGAAAAAATCATAACTACATGCAGGAAAAATTATACGTTTAAAATTGTCATCTTCTGACCCCTATAACTTTTTTATTTTTCCGTGTATGGGGCGGTATGATTGCTCATTTTTTGCGCCGTGATCTGAGGTTTTTAGTGGTACCATTTTTGTATTCATAGGACTTATTCGGCCATCGGACACCAGGAGGCAAGGTAAGGGACCCCTCCTGCTGTGTCACAGCAGTTCGGGATGCCGCGATTTCGCCTCGGACATCCCGAACAGCCCCCTGATCTAACCGGCAATGATTTACTTTCACTTTAGACGAGGTGTTCAACTTTGAACGCCGCGTCTAAAGGGTTAATCAGTGGCCCCGCGTTATAGAACGGGAGCGGACTGATGACATACCGGTACATCATGGGTCCTGTAGGGGTTAACGGGGTACTCCGTCCCTAGACATGCTATCCCCTGTCCAGAGGATAGGGAATAACATGCCTGATCATGAGGAATCCGGCCGCAGAGACCCCCCCCCCCCCCCCCCATGATCTCCGGGCCGGCGCTGCAGCATTACTGTCACGAAAGCTTGGGGCTTCTGTGATCATGACGTCACGTCACGCCCCCTCCATTCATGTCTATGGGAAAGGGCGTGACGACGAATACACAGCCATCACACCTTTTCCCATAGACATGAATGGACGGAGCATGGCGGCTGTGTTCACCAGTCATCCGGCCCCACTAACCTTCCCTTCCACTCAAGGGCTAAAAGGCACCTGCAAGGATTTAGGATCGATGTCCCCCCCATTCTCTGAAGTTCAAAGAGGAACCTGATGGCCTCATACACCTCCCTTACACATCCAGGAGGGACATTCCAAAAGATCCTCGTGGACAAAACACAGTGACAAAAAGAAAAAACAACCAGGTGGGTGCTGTCCAATACAGCCCATACATCAGGTAAGGTCTACAAGAATTTCTCATAGCAACCAGCAGCCATTAGGATGGGAAGCTAAAGGTATGTTCTCAGTAGGGTGAAATTAAACTATGTGCTGTCACTCAGTGGGATCCCACCCCCAGTGAGTTCTGACACAGCTTATAGTATAAAGTAACTGAACAACATTGCTGAGAGGTAAAGGATCATTACTATCGGTGTGGAAACACTGACAACTACCCTGCAAGGGTACACATCAGTATCACCTTTGCTAAAAGGATATGTCTGCACACTGTGCCACAGAGTATAGAAGGGACCAAAGAGGGAAAAGTTTATCCATGAGGTGTCAAAGATGTGTGAAGACTCATTGGCCAATTATGCTTCACTGGAAATTCCAGAAATAAAGGATAAGCAAAGCAGCTCTCTCATGCTTCCTTTTCTTTGTACATTGTACTGTATGGACATCTATGGATGGCTCACGTGTACCAGAGCAGGAGCCACTATCTGATAGACAAAAGAGACACATATGGGAGAGTCTAAGACAATGATAAAACCTAATGCACAGAACACCTTACTGTGGAACTGCTGATTCCAAAAAGCGTTCACACCACAATACACTGCAATTTGATTAAAGCAATGTGAAGTGGGCTGACTTCAGTGACCTGCATTACTGTCTGGTAATGGAATGGTTGCACAAGGATGGGGTATAAGAAAGACAGAATCCCTGCCATGTGCTCTGCTAGTAAGCTTACTGGTGGCAATACCAGCCCTGTGGGCACCACCCATTTGCCCAGGCCCAGTACAGGCATCAGCAGCATCCAGGAGCCTGGATGTCACATTTCTTCCAGGTGTTGTGTTGTTTTGGAGAAAAATATGTCCATTAAGTGGTTGACTCATTCTCAGTCAGCTCAGGAGGAGGAAAGAGTCTGACAATATGACGAAGAGCAAGGATTCAGTCCATTCCTTTATCTACGGTTAAAGAGCGCAGTGGAAATATCCTTCCTAGGCAGTCTGCTCCATCATCTCTGTATCTCTGTCTTTGCTTCCCCCCCAGTGCCAAGCAGAAGGATAGCATTAGCAGTGGTGGTGTAGAGGTGGAAGGAGTGGCGGAGCATAGCACTAGTGGGACTGGTGGTGGTAGGCTAGTTGGTGATATTGTATTGCATCATGGTGGATATGTTGAGGGGGAACAATGAGCCAATGATCAGACATCAGAGGCTCATGCTGAGAGGAGTGGCAGGGAGGAGGATTAGGAGTTTGGTGATTATGCATAGTTTTGGACAGGACTTGGGAACCAGGTCACTTGTTCAGAGCAGGAGGGTATTGGTACTGTCAGCAATGAAGAGCAGACATAGGGACAGAACATATGTCAAGCATAGGCCAGCTGGTCTGATCATCTCAGGAGCAGATGATGGGGATGCTGCTACATCTGTCCTTTCAAGAAAAAAAGCTTCAAGAGGAATGTCACAGTCAGGTGGTGGTGTACCTGTCTGTATTCTGCCAGGTGGAAATAATTTTCTACCATACTAGATGCAAAAAAATGTGGCACAGCAAAGTCCCTGCAAACATAAAGCCATGCCCAGGGTCCAAGTGTGGGAACTAAGACACTAAGCACATGGAGCGGCATCACAAGGTTGTGTAGGATAGTTAAAATGCCCCACAATGTGAAGAAAATTTGCCCCTGTTGCTCCTTCAAATCCCTCTCATCTGTCTAGCAGTTAGGTCTCATTCACAAGCAATGCAGTCTTTGTCTTGTCCTCATCATTGTCGTGGCATCCTCCTCTATCCTATCACTTATCTATTGGGGAATTTTTGTCAAACCGATTACAGTATTCACCCAGTCTCCCTATTGTAGTGCACCTTAATTCACACTTGGCCAAGTTGTTGGTGGTGCAGGCACTAACATACCATCTTGTTGACTCCACGACCTTTAGACAACTAATGGGGTGTGCCCAGGCCAGGTGGCACAAACCTAGTTGCCAATATTTTGCCAAAAAAGCCGTCTCTGTTCTGCACACATGTGGAAGAGAGGGTAGGCCAGTAACTATGTCCAGGGCCAATCCATGTCTTTTACGGCTCACTGGGTAAACAAGGGTAATTTATTAATCTGTTTAGACTGCTTTTTTCATCTAAATTTGTCACTGGAAAAGTCGCAGGCTGGCCCCATGCAACTTTTTCTGCAACATTTCATTTAGACTGTTTAACCCCTTAAGGACAATGGGCATGAATGTACGCCCTGATGCAATAGAACTTAACGCATCAGGCCATACATTTACGCCCTGTACATGATGTGAGCACTGGACCGATGCTCGCATCATGCACTGCAGGTCACGACAGCCAGGGACCAGTCGGTAATGGTGGAAAACAGCTATCGCGCTGATGTCCACCATTGACCACTTAGATGCCGTGATCAATACAGATCACGGCATCTGGGGCAATGTTGGCGTTGTGATGGATGATTCGACAGGATCCAATCATCCAAAGTGGCAAATGAAGGTCCCCCCTCACCTGCCTCCGCAGGTTTCCAGGGGTCTTCTTCTCTGGTCTGACATCGAGCAGACCAGAGAAGTAGATCGGCGATAATACTAGTCAGTGCTATGCCTATGCATGGCACCGAACAGTATTGGCAATCAAATGATTGCTATAAATAGCCCCTTATGAGGACATAAAAAATTAAAAATAAATCTTTAAAAAGTACTAAAATTTTTGTGTTTTGGTTGCATTACATTCCCAAAAAAATTGTTACATATATGCAAAAGTGGTGCCAAAAAAAACCTACAAGTCACGGCACAAAAAATGAGCCCTCATACAGCACTGCATACGAAAAATTAGAAAGTTATAGGTGGTCAAAATAGGGCAATTTTAAACATACAGGTGCAACTCGAAAAATTTGACTATCCTGCAAAAGTCCATTGTATTTCATTAATGCATCTTGAAAGGAAAGGAAGCATGAAGTGCTCCAAAATCTCTTGGTAGACTGATGCATTGACCCTGGACTTAATGAAGCACAGTGGACCAACATCAACCTTTTTTTTTTTTCAGCGTACTATCCGCAGGTGTCCGCAGCACCTTTAGCTGCGTGACCCCGGCCCTACAGGATCACTGCAGTCTGCAGTTTTTATGTGATGAAGGTGTTTTTTCAGGGATTGAAGTATCTTTTTCTATTTTATTTTTTGCACCTATAGGCGGTCCGTACCACCAGCAGCAGGCCTGTGCTGTGGGGACGGACCGTACCTGTGTGTGCGGCCTGCCCCACCACTGTCAGTGATTTATCACTGATCAGTGTTTTTTTGGGTACAGGTGGGTGCTTTTTGGGGGGTTTTAACCTTTTTTATTTTATTTTTTGTTTTTTTGTGTCGGGGACTGACTTCCACTGACTTCTGCGCCCCCTGCTGCCACCAAGTGGTAATCAGTGTGCAGACCACTGATTTGGTACACGCCTTTTTTTGGGCGGGGTTTTTTGCACTAGAAGTCTCTTTTTTTTTTCTTTTAAAGTTTCTTTTTCTTTTTTTAGTTTTATTTTATATTTTTGTTCTTAGGGCGGGTTAGTTAGTTAGGTTAGTGTAGGAAGTATCGCACCACACCACAAGCAGCACACACCAATTAAGTTCCCCCCTTCCCCACACATATATACACACTCTCACAGGGAGTTTTCCGCGGAGGAGCCATATGCCTTACTTGCCTCCGCCTCTGGAAGCGCCACAGAGGACGAGGAAGACCCCCACCTTCCTTATTTCCTAGTCCTTCTCAACATCTTCTGATGATGAGCCATCAAGGCGACAGAGACTCCGCCATGCAAGGCCACAAACCTCCTCTGCTCCTGACCCTGTGCCCCATGCTAGTATGAGTCCCCCCTGGCGCTCATACTAGTCAAGCCCCAGCCAAGTTTACTGGTGCCCTGTACTGGCGAACTTGTCTGGACTCAGCCAGCGGACCACGAGCCTGTGATTCCTGAGTATTTTGGCGACTCAGGAATCAAGATTGACATTGTCCGGTTCGCTGAAATGGACTATTTCAGTTTTTTTTCAGTGACGACTTTGCCAATCTGATGGTTGACCAGACGAACCTGTACACCCAACAGTTCGTCGCCGCAAACCCGTGCTCATTTTTAGCTACACCCAATGAGTGGTTTCCAGTCAATGCAGCTGAAATGAGGACATTTTGGGGCCTCGTGCAGCATATGGGTCTAGTTAAAAAACCCAGTGTCAGATAATACTGGAGTGGGGACATACTCTACCAGAACCCGCTCTATAGTATGGCCATGGCACGTCCCCGGGTTGGAGGCCATTCAGAAATGTTTGCATTATGCTGATAATGCAGCATGTGTCCCCCCCCCCCCCCGAACTGATCACGCTTATGACCGCCTGTGTAAAATCAGGCCGGTCCTCAATCACATTGGGGCTAAACTTTGTGAGGCCTATGTTCCTGGGCGGGAGGTTGCTATTGATGAGTCTCTCATCAGCTTTAAGGGGAGGCTCAGCTTCCGGCAATACATGCTGGCAACACAGACATTCCTGCAGTTTCAAGAAATAGTTCTAAAAGGTCATAATCTTTGGTGGCCGCCAAGGAGCGGGTCAGAGCACCTCTGGAACTGTGGGCCCCCGGCCAACATTTTTTAGGTGAGGTCCCCCACACTGAAAAGAAGAGACAATCCCAGAAAAAATGCAGAGTGTGTCACAGGAGGGGGATTCGGAAAGAAAACTTGTCCGATCATCCGGGCCTCTGCATTAAAAACTGCTTCAGGGAGTATCGCACTTCCATGGAGCACTAAATGTTTTATCCCTTTCCCTAATTTTAATTCCCGAGAAGTCGACTCCAATGTACCAGTCCAGAGTACATTGTCTTCCAAATTTTAACCCTCCCCCCCTCAAAAAAAAATCCCAAAACCTCTTTCCCAATACCCCTGATATCTTTTTTTTTACCCAAAAATCTGGGTCATGGGACACAGAGTCAACAGCATTGGGGATTTGCTAGGGACGGCCACACATATCACATTTACAGAATGATGATTCAGAGCATTTTTTTTTTATTAAAATAGTTTATTTTATATTTGAAAACCGGCCACTAAGCGTCTCCCTCCTAGTGGCCGGGGGGGGGGGGGGGGGGGTGGAAATGTCCGAATTATAAAAGTATATCATTGATTAAACCGCACGGTCAATGGCGTACGCGCAACAAAATTCCAAAGTCGAAAATAGTGTACTTTTGGTCACTTTTTATATCAGGAAAAAAATTATAGAAAGTGATCAGAAAGTCCGATCAATGGTACCGCTAAAAACTTCTGATCACGGCGCAAAAAATGAGCCCTCATACCCCATACGGGGAAAAATAAAAAAGTTATAGGGGTCAGAAGATTACAATTTTAAACGTATACATTTTCCTGCATGTAGTTAGGATTTTTTTTCCAGAAGTACAACAAAATCAAACCTACATAAGTAGGGTATCATTTTAATCGTATGGACCTACAGAATAAAGAGAAGGTGTCATTTTTATCGAACAATGTACTGTGTAGAAAAGGAAGCCCCCAGAAGTTACAAAATGGCGTTTTTTTTCTTCAATTTTGTCTCACAATGATTTTTTTTTTCGTTTCGCCGTAGATTTTTGGGTAAAATGACTGACGTCATTACAAAGTAGAATTGGTGTCGCAAAAAATAAGCCATCATTTTAGGTGCAAAATTGAAAGGGTTATGATTTTATATAAGTAAGGAGGAAAAAAACAAAAATGCAAAAAGAGAAAAAACCCGGGTCCTTAAGGGGTTGAAAATCTAATTTTTCACTTTTACGGTCAACTGTTCAAAAAACCTGTGAGGTGTAAGTACTCACTGTAACCCTTGTTATGTTCCTAGAGGGGTCTAGTTTCCAAAATGGTGTCAAATGTGGGGGGTTTCTACTGTTCTGGCATCATGGGAGGTTTGAAAATGCACATGGCCCCCCCCCCCCCCCCCCCACTTCAATTTCAGCAGAATACTCTCTACAAAAGACCAATGGTGCTCCTTCTGTTCTAAGGCCTGTAGTGCGCCAGGAGAGCACTTTCTCAATCAGGAGAAATTGGGCTTCAAATTTTGGGGTCCATTTTCTCCTATTACACCATGTGAAAATGAAATATTTGGAGTAACACTATCATTTTAGTGTTAAATATCTAATTTTCCATTTTCACATCCAACGTCAACGCAAAGTCGTCAAACACCTGTGAAGTGTTCAGGCTCACTGTACCCCTGGTTACATTCCTTGAGGGGTGCAGTTTTTTGTTTTTTGATGTTCTGGCACCCTGGAGACTTTCTAAATGCAACATACCCCCCAAAAAAACATTTCAGCAAAATTCGCTTTCAAAAAGCCAAATTTTGCTCCTTCTCTTCTGAGCATTGTAGTGTGCCAGCAGAGCACTTAACGTCCACATATGGGGAATTTTCTTAATCTGGACAAATTGGGCTTCAAATCCAACTTCAATGCAAAGATGTCAAACACTTGTGAGGTGTTAAGGTTCACTATACTCCTTGTTACGTTCCTTGAGGGATGTAGTTTCCAAAATAGTATGCCATGTGGGGTTATTTTGCTGTTCTGGCACCATGGGGGCTTCCTAAATGCAACATGGCCCCCAAAAACTATGACCGCAAAATTTGTTTTAAAAAAATCCCACAGTTGCTCTTTCCCTCTTGAGCCATGTTGTGAACCCGCAGAACACTTTATGCCAACATATGAGGTATTTCCATACTCGAGAGAAATTGGGCTACAAATTTTGGGGGGGCTTTTTCACCTAATACCACTTTTAAAATTGAAAAAAAATGGGGCTGCAAGAACATGTAAAAAATGCAGATTTTGATTTTTCTCCTCCACTTTGCTGCTATTCTTGTGAAACACCTAAAGGGTTAAACTTTCTGAATGTCATTTTGAATACTTTGAGTATGTAGTAGTATAGTGTAGAAACTGGTGTAGTTTCTATAATGGGGTCATTTGTGGGGTATTTCTCACAGAAAGGCCCCTCAAATCCACTTCAAACTTAACTGGTCCTTGAAAAATTCAGATTTTGAAATTTTCTTTAAAATTTTGAAAATTGTTGCTATACTTTGAAGCCCTCTAATGTCTTCAAAAAATAAAAACATGTCAATCATCCTCAGTCAACTCAGGGATATACGCCACCCACTTCGCTGATGCCAACATAAAGTAGACATATTGTATTTGTGAATCAATATAAAATGCTAAATTTTCATACAATTTTGGGATTTTTCACCAAGAAAGGATGCAAGTAACGACGAAAATTTACCACTATGTTAAAGTAGAATATGTGACGAAAAAACAATCTCGGAATCAGAATAATCAGTAAAAGCATTCCAGAGTTATTAATGCATAAAGTGACAGTGTTCAGAATTGCAAAAAAAAAAAAAAAAGGCTTAGTCCTTAAGGTGAAAAAGGGCTCAATCCTCCGCCCCTAGACATCCAATGCATGGAGCAAACTTCACTCAGTGCCGGATGACTAGTGATGCGGGGTGGAGGCTCGTGACGTCACGGTCACGCCCCCTCAATGCAAGTCTATGAGAGGGGACCTTAAGGCCATCACGCCCCCTCCCATGGACTTGCATTGAGGGGGTGTGACCGTGATGTCACGAGCCAACGGCGCTGCACCAGATGCTCTAAAGTAACGCCGGCTCCAGCCATCAGACATCTTATCCCCTATCCTTTGCATAGGGGATAAGATGTCTAGGGGCGGAGTATCCCTTAAAGGCCAAAATGGCCTATGGGGTTAAAGGGGTATTCCAGGCAAAAAAAAATGTTTATATATCAACTGGCTCCGGAAAGTTAAACAGATTTGTAAATTACTTTGATTAAAATATCTTAATCCTTCCAATAGTTATTAGCTTCTGAAGTTGAGTTGTTGTTTTCAGTCTAACTGCTCTCTGATGACTCCCATCCCGGGACGTGACATCATCAATGAGCAGTTAGACAGAAAACTTCAGAAGCTAATAACTATTGGAAGGATTAAGATTTTTTTATAGAAGTAATTTACAAATCTGTTTAACTTTCCGGAGCCAGTTGATATATAGAAAAAGTTTTTGCCTGGAATACCCCTTTAAATTTCTTGACCATAAGTGTTCTTATTTAGATCACTTTGTGCAGTGATTAATTTATCATGTGTGACTTTTTGCGAAAAGTCTCACAAAACTTTCATGGGCCAGATTTAGTTATCACAAGGCAATTCAAGCCTGCCCTATATAATAATTTAATACAATTGTTGCACGGCCCGCCACTACTATGCGACATTTAACCAGAGCAGTTCTGTGGTCATTCATCAAAGTCCATGCACCATTTGATAAATTTGGAGGCCGGCCGCCGCTTTCACCGCAACTTTTTTGCTCTAAAGTCAACAAGAAGCAAGCACAGATATCAAAAATTCCCCTCCATATCTTTCAGTACTAGGCTCCACCACAATGGCCAGAGGCCAGAAAATCTCCACCTCCATGGTTGTGCCAATTCGGTTTAAATTCTGACACCTACAGCCTATCCTCCTCCTCATCCAGGCACTTCTCCACAGGCCAGAGCATAGTGTCCCTTCTTCCCTCCTTTCATCGATGCAAAGTCAATCGCTGACATACTGTATTGCACCTGCTAAGCCTAGGGGCGAGAACTGCCACACAGCGTGGATTTGCTGTCTTGTCTGCAGTGGGAAGCTTCACACTGGCTATCTGCTCGTAACCTGAGACTGGAAAACGTAGGTGCCGATAATGGTACAAACATCGTGGTTGCGTCTAGGGGGCATGGTACCATCTCATGCTAAATCTTGCCTTAAAACTTTTCTTGAAAAATTGTGACGGTCTCATTGATGTGCTGGCTGCCTGCATGAATGCCTTTAAACAAGCCTTCCTAGACCTATAGTGTCATAATGGCATTTCTAAACACAGTCTCATTTGCGACATTTCAACACAGTGGATCACCTGTACCAGCAGCATTAAGCGGTGACAGATTACCTAATGCAGCAGACAGACACCTATTGGAGCCAGAGTGACTTTCAGCTAAGCCATTGGCAGAGACACCCGTCGTGTGCTCAGGCCTTTAGAAGAGGCCAAAAGATTTGTCAGCAAGGGGGATAAGGAAATGGGACGTGAGGAGGATTTGGAGATGGAATATGTGAAAGGGATGGGGGACGAGGAACCTACACAAGGTGACAGTGATAATGAAGATAACAAGCATGTTGACCAAATGTGAAAGTTTGGGACGGAGGTCGAACAAGCCGCGCCCCCCAGAAGAAAAAAAAGCTGTCAAGGATGCCGAAGTGTATGTTTTCTTGCTTGCGTCCTGACAGGCATATTGTGCGCATGAAGGAAAAGTAATGAGTACTGGATAACCACACTATTAAACCCTCAACATAAAGGGGAACTTTTACAGCTGAAGGAACCTACATTGGATTTTTATGGGACAAACTCTGCAGCCAGCATGCCACATCTTTCTAACAGCAAACACTAGCCAAACACTCCACACTGAGTCAATGCTCCACTCACTCTACCAGCGGTACCCCTGCCAGGGGCAGAAGCAGCGGCTGTCGCAGCATTTTCATGATGATGAAAATATATATGGTATTCAAACCTCAAAAGGAATGGTCACCAAAAGGGTGTACACAAGCACCTGAACATCCATGGTGATGCATACCTAAGCTTAGCCCAGACCCCATGGACTTCTGTGTGACCAGATTAGACCATTGGCCAGAACATGCCAAGTTTGCCATTGGTGTTCTGTCTTGTCCAACCTCCTTTGTAGAATCAGAGAGAGTGTTAAGAGAGTGATACAGGAGGAATTTAAAACTCCTATGCCAAATGTCACTGATTAGATAGTACTACCGCTGGCTACTACAACAACCACTAGTCTACCCACCACTACCTGGTGTCCACTGGCTACTACAACTACAGTTGTACAACAACACAGTTGTCAGTCCTCCACAGCCTGTTGTCTGCTGGCTACAACTAACACCAGTCCACCACCCTTGCTGCTGCTACTGCAAAGCCTACACATACAAAGCCCAAGATCCCCAAAACAGAATTTCTTCTTCACTATTTTGAGACACAAATCCTGCTGCAATTCTTAAAAGGGAGAATTTATGGAACGCTTGGAAAAGCCACTGCATCTTTACTTGTCTTGACTCAAAACCTGTTGCTGCTCCCAAAAGGTAGAATTTTTGGAATGCTTGGAAATAGAAAGAGATCTCGCAATTTTAAGAGGATGTGTCTTTTGTTTAAGCCAAGAAGGATTTGCCCGTTGAGCATGCTTTGAAACGTTATGCGCCTTCCAGGAATATATGCTGTTGTTACTAGCGATTTGTTAAGGACAAAGGCTGAACTCAAGGCACACCTAACAGAGGTACAATTTCAGACTTTACTGAAATGCCTGGAAAAAAAGGCAGTTTTATCCTTCATCGCCGGATAATCTTTCAGTAGTTGAGGGAAGGGGCATTGAAATGGCTCCGGTCCAGGTCAGACATTGTGGTAAAGCCGTCGGATAAAAGGGGTTAAATATGGTGATTGTGAGTAGAAATTACTACCTCCAGAAATCAAAATGTCAATTGAAAGGAGATACATATGTCCACTCCCTTCTGACCCAACCAGGAAATTCAGGATGGTCTTCGCAATCTCCTTAGAATGGCAGTTGAGAGAGGTCTCCTCTCTGAGGCTTTTGCAGTTAAACTAATATGGTTTTCTCCAAAACGTCTATATTGGTATTTTCTTCCCAAGACGCATAAATCTGTGTCCCAACCCCCAGGTCGGCAAGGGAATTGGTCACTGAACATCTGTAACATTATTTAGACTGGGCAATATGCCCAGTTCTGAATACGTTACCCTCACACATAAAAGATACTGGTGATTTCTTGTGACATCTGGAAGAGTTAGTGTGGCAGAAGGACTGCAGATTGGCAGATTCACCTTAAATGTAGAGAGCCTCTACACTCGTTTCCCACAGGACGTGGGTGTGGGCACCAATTGGGACACATAAAGATGGATGGTCAACATGTAAACTTTATCTGTCAGGGACTCCAAGGCCACAATGTGTTCTGATTTACCAGTGGTATTGGCAGCAATAGGGGACCTCAATTGAGACCCCAGTCGCACCAACTTATGTAAGCAGATGACCGAAGCCTGGTACTATTCACACCACTGCTTTTTCAAAACCTACCGCTAGTAATGCATAACTCAGATATGACCGTTATCACAAAAACTTGCATTGCCCTACAGGCAATAACGTTCATAACGCTGAGAAGCACAAATAGTGATGACATCTTTTAATTAACGGTTTTGAGCAAGTAAATAGAAGACCGCTTTTGTCTTGGAACTCAAGGGGTGATATTCTTCAAAAGTAGCACCAGGGAGCAAGCTCTTTTTCTTTCTAGGAGGAGTTACATTAGCTTATATTTATCAATCAGCCTCAAATCCTTATTGTCTGTTTTCTTCCATAGCAACCAATCACAGCTCAGCTTTCATATCTTAACACGCTCTTGTAAAGTGAAAGTTGAGCTGTAATTGGTTGCTATGGAAAAAAAACAACAGACAACTAGGGTTTCAGGCTGACTGATAAATATGGGCCATCATATTCCCTTTTCCCTAAATTGTGAATCATAAATGGCCTAAAATGGCCTTCACATGCCTTTTGGCACTCTCCCTAAGGAGAAATATTGCCTCCAGACTAATCCTGAACATTTTCATTCACCAAAATAGTGTAAGAAAAATGCTCCTTTTCTGAATTTGGGCATTACATCTGATTAAAAGTGGTTCATCAATACTCATCTGCCAAAATCTATTCTCGCTATCTTGCACTGCCCACCTTGAACCAGCTGTCACATCGTAACATAACTGTCAGGAGTAGATCTGGCATGTAACAACATAGACATGGCCCCAGGAAACTGTTTATTTACAATTTGGCAGAAATTAGTTATATATTGCAAACGGATTTTATTTTTTAACTATTGGTAATCTAGTTTATTTATTTACAAAAATATGTAAATGTAATTTATGCTGGCATAAATTTTACAACATATTGCAGGTCATAAAATGTAACAAATGCCATGAATTGAAAGAGAATTAGCCTAGTCAGCAACCGATACCTACATGAAACTAAGTGACACAAAAAATACTTGGATTAAAACTAGCACCAACCTTACAGGTGGTTGTCTCATGGACACAGCCACACTCCACATGCCTAATTAGGGAATTAAGACATCAAAGAAGGATCTCCACCTTTGTTGTGTATAGTGTAGTGGTTCTCAACCTCTTTTTGCTAAATAGTTGTAGGCTGCCATACTGCCCCCATATAGTTGGATACTGCCCCACTTCAGTGCTTCAATGGACCTCTGGTCCAAAGACCTACTTATATGGCCCATAGCAGTAGGTCCCTGGTCTGAAGGAGCAGGGGAGCACCAAAGCTGATACAGCAGTTAGCGTCCACAGCAGCCTGGTGCCTCCTCTTCTCCTCTGTTGTATTTCTGCTCTGCTACTAGGGGCAGTGATGTCAGCTAGTACCAACAGCCACTGCTTCCTTCTTCTCTGCTTTTGAAGTTGTGACCAGTGGCTGTGGCCGTCATTACATATTTTTTAAATACTTGCTGGAGAACTTTTTAATGAAAAATGTAAAACATTGTTTTTGTTATATTTGAGGGGGGTTACAGGGATGTGAAATTCCTATTGCCTGAAACATGCAGGTGAATTTTTCCGGCCCTTAGCCTGGTTTCGGGCAAGCAGGGCTGGACCTGACAAGCTTGGTGGCGCTCAGCAGTCTGTATGGAGAAGGCTCCCTAATCATGCCCACTCTGTACTCTGCAGCCCCCGGCTGTTCTCAGTAGCCGGGGGCAGCCGCTAATAGCCAGCATGCGGCGATCGCCGCGGCTGGCTATTATCCCTTTAGATCACCGCTTTCAAAGCTGACAGCGGCGTCTAAAGGGACATGTGAATGCTCCTTGGTGGCCTAGTGTGGTGGATCGCCCTCCTGCAGTGTGATCATGGGGAGGGGGGGGGGATCCACTATAGAGGTAGACGGAGGGCTTACCTCTGCTTCCCAGGTGTCTGTGGCTCTGTCATTGATAGAGTCTGGCTGGACTAGGCTCTATCAATGGATCGCAGAGCACACAGATCAATGGAGTTCAATAGAAAAAAAAAAACTATAATTTTAAATCAACTGGTGCCAGAAAGTTAAACAGGTTTGTAAATTACTTCTATTAAAAAAAATCTTAATCCTTCCAGTACTTATTAGCTGCTGAATACTACAGAGGAAATGGTTTTCTTTTTGGAACACAGAGCTCTCTACTGACATCATGACCACAGTGCTCTCTGCTGACATCTCTGTCCATTTTAAGAACTGTCCAGAGTAGGAGAAAATCTCCATAGCAAACATATGCTGCTCTGGACAGTTCCTAAAATGGACAGAGATGGCAGCAGAGAGCACTGTGCTCGTGATGTCAGCAGAGAGCTCTGTGTTCCAAAAAGTAAACCATTTCTTCTGTAGTATACAGACCCTAAAAAGTACTGGAAAGATTAAGATTTTTTTAATAGAAGTAATTTACAAATCTGTTTAACTTTCTGGTACCAGTTGATTTAAAAAAAAAGTTTTCCACGGTAGTACCCCTTTAATGGTTTAGTTCTAATGGTGTGTAGCATATACCTCAGTTACAATCACATGTGTAGCAAATGATGAATTTTGGCAATGTTTAAAAAAAATAATGTGTCTAAAAACCCTGCAAAAGAAATATTTGCAAAGCATCACATTCTTTCTAATGTTTAGCAAAACCATTCCATCACAGTAATTTGGTGCAGGGCATGCAAACAGTGAGGGTACCGTAAATATATATACTTCCTTCCCACCAATCAAACATTTACCCTTCGCCACTGGTGAAAGGCAACAAGATCTTTTTACAAGGTCTCGTCTTTTTCAATAAATTTTGCATGAAAACATGTTACCCAAGCACAAAGTTGCCTGCTGTCGCATTGGAAGTATGATAAATGTTTAATGAAAACAACACCGCTCAGCTTGGTGTCAGACAACAGCTATCACACAGACCTGCTTTGATCTAAGCAGACACTTAAAAGGAGTTCTGAGAATGCTTTGCTCCACAGAACTCTATAACCTATATGCAAATAGCAGGGAATTAGCATAAATGACTTCCTGCTGCATAAAGAGGATGTAAGAGGGGGAAAAAATATGACAAGCTCCAAATAAAAAGCTAGCGTCTGCTGTCAGACTAGAAAAGTCCAGAAACCTTAGTTTGTTTGTGAAAATATGTTGTCACAGAGGAGATACAGAAGTGTTTCCTGCGCCAACATCCCCAACAGATAACACATCAAATGCTGCAAAAAATGGTGAGAAAAGAGCATCTACTCATAGCCCTAGAGCTGCCAGGCAGGGTTTCCCTGCTCAAACCACTGGAGCCGTATTTATCAGTCAGGCAATTAATAGGATGCGTCTTCAATAAACACATGAGATGAAGGAGCCATCATAGATAAGTCTACACAAGACAGAAATGCAGCAGGCTTTACGTAGCTAAAATTTTGCTGCATTTCTGCAGGTAAAAATGCACCAAATCTTGCAGATTTTGGTGGGAATGTGTTTTGGATTCGGAGCTGAAGATTTTAGTGCACAATATGTAAATAGAAGAGAAAAAAGGTAAATTTACAGATTTGCTGCGGTTTCAAAAGATTTCTGCAGCAAAACCTGCATCAGTGCATATTTGACTTTGCAATAGGTCGACAGCATTTCTTAGGCATGAATTGACATGTGAAAGAGTAAAAAGGGTCTTCCCATATTAGAATGGCTACTCACCGGCATCCTTGGGGCTGCCAGAGGTAATCGGGAAGCCAAAAACAGGCAAGGCAGCGGTTTTTTCGTGTGCAATTTTAATAGGAGTTTTGTATACAATATAGCAGCATGAGCTACGCTGTTTCTGTAACTCCCATTTAAGTCATTGAAAGTTACACAAATTGCATAAAACAGCCAGCTCAACTGTTTTCAGCATCCCGACCACCTTCAGCAGCAAGCAGACCAGCGGGGGTCATGTTGTCTTTATCCCAAGACAGGTGACATAGTTGGGACCTGCATCTAGGGGATATACCTGTACATATACCATAAATGTCCAAGGTGGGAATATCCTTTTAAAATCCACACCACAGGTCTATTTGCATGCAGATGTTTTCACAGTGTTTAAGTGTTAAAACCTCACTTTGCTGCTACTGTAAATGCTGCAGATTTTCTGTATGGAAAATAAAGGTGGAAAATCTGCAGTGCATTTACAGTTGTCGATTTTCCCTTACATAAACTATGGGTATTGGAAAGCTAGATAATACTTAAAAGGTATTACAGAAAAGAATTCTATAAAATACACTAGTGACTTCCACTACGGCTTTCAAAATGCAGATACAAACACTTAAAGGAGAAGTCCCATGTAGAAAAAGTATTGTGTTTTAAATGCAGAAGCAAAAGTTATATCACTTTGTAAATCACTTAATTTACCCATCTTGTAAGTAAAACCTGATTTTCCATCTTCTTTGTTCAGAGAGGAAGTTCAGCAGCTCCCTGTTCTGATGACTTGCGACCCCCCATTGAGATGCATTATGCTGGGGGCCGTGATGTCACAATTTCCCATAGTTCTGCAGCTTAGCCAGCTCTGTGCAAGGCCAGGGCACCTCCCATGTGCAGCTTCAGCCAATCATAGAAGCCCCAGTGAGCTGAGCAAGCGTCTTCATCTCCTCGGCAGGGAAGCATCTGACAGCCAGCTCAGTGTTTATAAGAGCAAGCACGATGTCCCAATGTCCCGAGAAGAAGCAGAGGGGGAGGGGGAGATCCCTGCTCTCCCCTGCACTGATCACAATATGACAGCAGGTCAGTCAGAAAGAACAATGTCCTGAGAATAGAAGCAGGGGGAGGGGAAACACTGAGCCTGCTGTTAGGAAAGTGATCAGTGTCTAGGTCAGTGTATCCCAACCAGGGTGCCTTCAGCTGTTGCAAAACCAAAACTCCCAGGCATGCTGAGAGTTGTAGTTTCACAACAGCTGGAGGCACCCTGGTTAGGAAGCACTAGTCTAGGCTGGGCTACTTCTGTGATGAACTGAAAGACATTATGGGAGACAGGAAGTCAGGGACCTCCATGGACCAGGAAGTACCGACCTTTCAGAGGGGATTGCAGGAGAAGGGAGAGGGTGAGATACATGAGGAGCAGATTGTCAGAATGATGAGCTGATGCACTTTCACATGATAGAAAAAAAAATTTGTGACTTGGTCCATGATACTTCTTCTTTAAAGGGGTATTCTGGGCAAAAACATTTTATTCCCTATCCAAAGGTCCGCTGCTGGGACCCCCCTGCGATCTCCCTGCAGCACCCGCATTCTAGGTGGGGACTGCGTCTCTAGTTTCAGAAACCTCCGGGTTTCCAGGACTGGGGACGTGACGTCACGCCCTCTCCATTCATGTCTATGGGAGAGCCGGAGATACATGAATTCATTGTTTGGGTATCTCCGGCTCTCCCTTCGAGATCAATGGAGGGCACATGCTGACTTCAGCTCTGTGAGTGAGGAGAGACGTTGCGCCATACAGGAGATCGCGGGAGGGTCCCAGTGGTCAGACTCCAGTGTTCAGACACTTATCCTGTATTCTTTAGATAGGGGATAATTGACTTTAGCAGCAGTTCTTCTGAAATAGAAACAGCCCACATCCCAGGCACTTGCTGTAGTTGTGGCCAGGACAATAAAAGTAATTTTGCAGTCATGTGAAGGTATACCTCCCAGTAATCTATATAGTGTTGTGAACACTGTTGACAGAATCCCTTTAAACAACTAGCAAGGTCAAGTTGTTGATTTCTGTGTAAAAGTCCCTTAACTTTGTAAAGCGCCAAACAAATGTTATTACCATCCCTCGCTTGTATGTTTTAGTACTTCAACTTTAGGCCAAGA
The DNA here is from genome assembly GCF_029499605.1 of Hyla sarda. Lineage (NCBI taxonomy): Eukaryota > Metazoa > Chordata > Amphibia > Anura > Hylidae > Hyla > Hyla sarda. The sequence continues at coordinate 130,598,240 of NC_079191.1, read as the reverse complement.
AATATGTAAATGCAATAAAACCCTCTGATTGTATTGTTAATTTTAGGAAAAATGACTGGTGTGCAGCAAATTAATTTTATATTCAGCGCCTAAATGTCTGGCCTGAGGTGCCGTTCTTCTTGCCACTACCCGCTGTATGTAACTATATAATAGGCGACTAAGCTTCCTGCTCTGTCTCCACAGCACCCATTTCCATTTTGAGACCCAGTAGCATAGAATCACATTACACTGGGTCTTGCGCTGGAAAGGGGTGCTGTGGAGTCTGAGCCGGAAGCTTAGTCCCCTTTTGTATAGCTATATAAAGCGGGTAGTGGTGCGGAGAACAGCACCTCAGTTCAGAAATTTAGCTGCAGAATTTAAATTAATGACATTTAGAAAAAATTTCAAGTGTTACATGTATACAAAAAAGCAGGTAAAGGTACACATTAAGGATCTGTATCCACCTTGGTTACACTGGATCAGAACTGCAGTAGGGCCAAGAATTGTGGCCATATTAGAGTTGTGTGAAGCCAGACTTAGGCTGATAAGCTTTCCATGAAAGTTGTAGGAATTAGGACCTTTTTACTGATTCTATGAACAGTGAAATTAAATAGGTAAAGGTGCAAAGCATATAAGGAGTCAACTACTATAAGGACAGCCCTATGCATCTATTTTGTTATTATTATTATTTTTTATAAAATTCAGAAGGAAAACAAACTAGTAGAGCGCAGTTATTTCAATGAAACCATTCTCAGTAAGCCATTTTCAGAATAGATGCCACCCCTATGCAAGTACCTGTTATAAAGAAAATTGTATTCAGATTAATGCTCTCCGTTAGATGACACCAATGGAGTCCAGATGGTTGATAAGGTTTACTCTACCAAAATGGAGAAAGTTGAGTGTAATATAATAATTCAGAAGACTGCAGTGATACAGCCAGGCCGTAATAATGTAATAAGGGGAACCAGATGAACGGTAAAGACCTTTGATTTAAATAATTCTATAGGGCCTAGGTATAACTTGCCATAAATTTATGCAAGGAGAGTTTATTCAAGTCCCAGTCATAATAACTAATACTATCAAGAGGAAGAGATTTGTAGTCATAGTCTCTCCTAAAATGGAGGTGGTCTCGGCTCTATTTGATAAAATTATGCTATTTTATATCCACGCTCAGAGATGGCCTTCACCAATCACATAGAATTGCTAATATCTCTATGTTTAAAATGAATAACATCCCCATTATCATGATACAACCTCCTCAGTCCGGTTTAAATCAAACTTCATACACTCAAAAAGATAAGAATCTCACACGGATTTTCTGAGGAAGCTGTTGAGATAAAATATGTATACTCCATCAGAGGCTTCAGATGGTGAGCTGTTAGTCAGATTTGTATGCTGAAGACTGGGATGCCGGTGATCATCAGCAATCACTGACAAAAGAGAAATCCTGTCACTGTACGTAAGGAAAAAGGTGCAGAAGAACAGCACTATCATTTATCTGATGGATGATCAGCATAGACAATGCAAATTATATCCCCCGCTCCTAAACCTTACCGGTATAGACACAAAACATGGGCAAAGGTGATAAATGTCCAGCCAGCCTGTAGATTTGTTTTAAGGAGATTTGCATGGATCACAAGCAGATTATTGTTGGAGAAATTAGTGGTAATAACAATGTGGTGACTTTAATAGAATAAAAATGGAGATCAATACAAGGTGATAGCTTAAAGCCCCACACCATACAGAAAAGAAAGCCGATGGTAAAACCCTCAGCAAGAACCAGGATCCAGTGTAACCAGAATTAATCAGGCCTCATGCAAAGTTGGGAATGGGCCCACAGCCTTGTCAACAGTGAATAGAACTATAGGGCATCTAAATAGCAGCATAACAAATGATGGTTAGTAATGTCAATAACCTACATAAAGAAGCCTATGGGAGCTATAGCACTGCAAAAAAAAAGTGAAAAAAAAAAGGTTACCGTATATACTCGAGTATAAGCGGCCCGAGTATAAGCCGAGACCACTAATTTTAACCCAAAATCCCAGGAAACGTTATTGACTCGAGTATAAGCCTAGGGTGGGAAATACATCATCCCCCCTGTCATCATCCAGACCCCCGTCATTAACATCCTCATCATCATCACCGCCTGTCATCATCCAGACCCTCATCATCATCACCTGTCATCATCCCACACCCCCCCTTCATCATCCCCTTGTCATCATCCCCACCCCCTTCATCATCATCCCACACACCCCCCTTCATCATCCCCACCCCCCTTCATCATCCCCTTGTCATCATCCCCACCCCCTTCATCATCCCCTTGTAATCATCCCACACCCCCCCCCCTTCATCATCCCCTTGTCATCATCCCACACACCCCCCTTCATCATCCCACACACCCCCCTTCATCATCCCACACACCCCCCTTCATCATCCCACACCCCCCCTTCATCATCCCACACCCCCCCCCCTTCATCATCCTCTTGTCATCATCCGCCCGCAGTGGTCTTCAACCTGCGGACCTCCAGAGGTTTCAAAACTACAACTCCCAGCAAGCCCGGGCAGCCATCGGCTGTCCGGGCTTGCTGGGAGTTGTAGTTTTGAAACCTCCGGAGGTCCGCAGGTTGAAGACCACTGCGGCCTTCGACATCATCCAGCCCCCTCTCGCCCCCCTTTAGTTCTGTACAGTACTCACCTCCGCTCGGTGCTGGTCCGGTCCTGCAGGACTGTCCGGTGAGGAGGTGGTCCGGTGGGATAGTGGTTCCGGGCTGCTATCTTCACTGGGGGGCGCCTCTTCTCCGCGCTTCCGGCCCGGAATAGAGGCGTTGCCTTGACAATGACGCAGAAGTACGTTGGCAATGAACGTACCTCTGCGTCGTTGTCAAGGCAACATGACTATTCTGGGGCCGGGCCCGAAGCGCTTAGAACCACTATCCCACCGGACCACCTCCTCACCGGACAGTCCTGCAGCACCGGACCAGCGCCGAGCGGAGGTGAGTACTGTACAGAACTAAAGGGGGGCGAGAGGGGGCTGGATGATGTCGAAGGCCGCAGTGGTCTTCAACCTGCGGACCTCCGGAGGTTTCAAAACTACAACTCCCAGCAAGCCCGGACAGCCGATGGCTGCCCGGGCTTGCTGGGAGTTGTAGATTTGAAACCTCTGGAGGTCCGCAGGTTGAAGACCACTGCGGGTGGAGAGTTCACTCGAGTATAAGTCGAGGGGGGTGTTTTCAGCACGAAAAATCGTGCTGAAAAACTCGGCTTATACTCGAGTATATACGGTAATAAAGGTCATTTAACCCCTTACCTAATAAAAGTTTGAATCACCCCACTTTTCCCATAAAAAAACTGTGTAAATAAAAATAAACATGTGGTTTATTGCACGCGGAAATGTACAAACTATAAAAATATATAGTTAATTTAACCCCTTAAGGACTGGGCGTTTTTCGGTTTTTGCTCTTTCGTTTTTTTCTCCTTACATTTAAAAATTCATAACTCTTAAAATTCTGCACCTAGAAATCTGTATTATGGCTTATTTTTTGCGTCACTAATTCTACTTTGTAATGATATAAGTAATTGTACCCAAAAATCTACGCCAAAATGGGAAAAAAATCATTGTGCGACAAAATTGAAAAAAATACAGCCATTTTGTAAATTTTGGGGGCTTCCGTTTCTATGTAGTAAATTTTTCGGTAAAAATGACACCTTATTTTTATTCTCTAGGTCCATACGGTTAAAATGATACCCTAATTATATAGGTTTGATTTTGTATTGCTTCAGAAAAAAATCATAACTACATGCAGGAAAATGTACACGTTTAAAATTGTCCTCTTCTGACCCCTATAACTTTTTTATTTTTCCGTGTTCAGGGCGCTATGAGGGTTCATTTTTTGCGCCGTGATCTGAAGTTTTTGTCGGTACCATTTTTGCATTGATCTGACTTTTTGATCGCTTTTTATCTATCATTTCATGAAATAAAAAGTGACCAAAAATACGCTATTTTGGACTTTGGAAATTTTTGTGCGTACACCATTAACCCTGCAGTTTAATTAGCAGTATATTTTTTTTAAATCGGACATTTCCGCACACGGAGATACCACATATGTTTATTTTTGTTTTTATTTACACAGTTTTTTTTTTTATTATTGGAAATGCCGGGTGATACAAACTTTTATTAGGGGAAGGGATCATTCAAAGGGTTAATGATTTGTTTTACACTTTTCTTTTGCAATATTATAGCCCCCTAACATTGCATTTACTGATCTTTAACTGTGTTCAATGCATCTCCATAGGAATACAGTGATCAGGGTTTTTGGCGATTGAAGCATTCAATCGGCGATCGGACTGCAGGAAGGAAGGTAAGAGACCTTCCTCCTGTAGAACAGCTGTTCGGGATGCCGCGATTTCACCGCGGCGATCCCGAACAGCTCCCTGAGCTAGCCGGCACTTTTACTTTCACTTTTAGCCGTGTGGCTCAGCTTTGAGCGCGCGGCTAAAGGGTTAATAGCGCGCGGCACCGCAATCAGTGCCGCGCTCTATTAGAGGCGAGTCCCGGCTTCACTATGACGCCGGGCCCGCCGTGATATGATGCGGGGTCACCGTGGGACACCGCGTTATATCACGGGAGCGGGACCAAGGACGTACTCATACGTCCTTGGTCCTTGAGGGGTTAATCGCACGGTCAATGGCGTACATGCAAAAAAAATTCCAAAGTCCAAAATAGCGTATGTGTCACTTTTTATATCCTGAAAAAATGAATAAAAAGCGATGAAAAAGTCCGATCAATACAAAAATGGTACCGATAAAAACTTCAGAACACGGCGCAAAAAAAAAAAAAGTTATAGGGGTTAGAAGATGACTATTTTTTACATATAAATTTTCATGCATGTAGTTATGTTTTTTTCCGAAGTACAACAATATACAACCTATATAAGTAGGGTATCATTTTAACTGTATGGACCTACAGAATAAAGATCAGGTGTGAAATGCACTGCGTAGAAACGGAAGCCCCCAAAAGTTTAAAAATGAAATTTTTTCTTCAATTGTGTGGCACAATGAATTTTTTTTCCGTTTCGCCGTGGATTTTTGGGTAAAATGACTGTCGTCACTGCAAAGTAGAATTGGTGGCGCAAAAAATCAGCCATCATATGGAATTTTATGTGCAAAACAGAACAGAACAGAAACAGAAAAACCCTGCGTCCTTAAGGGGTTAAACAAGGTGATTAATAAAATGTATGAGTTTTGCTTTTTATTCTCTATTTTTTAGGTAGTCCTACTACTCCCAACATGGAACAGACTGTTTCATGATGGGAGTAGTATTACCTGTGCTAATAGACAGATCGCTCCGGGTGTCACTCCTGACACCCGCTGCGATCGTCCTGTATAATGTACAGTCAAGGCAATAGATAGGACGATCGCAACGACTGTCTGGAGTGACACCCACTTTGATCTGTCCTCAACTGCAGATACTACTGCTCCCAACATGGAGCACACTCTGCTCCATGCTGGGAGCTGTAGTATCTGCATTAATAGACAGATCTC
>NC_079191.1:130507720-130587720 GCF_029499605.1 Hyla sarda | reverse complement strand
GGTAAAGTGAGCCTTAACGAACTTTCGTTAAAATGGGACGTAAAAATTAAATAAATAATGCTGGTGTTACAGCAAATGTTTCATTTTCAAAAGGGGTAGCATTGGGCTTTTGAAGAGAGAATTTGGTTGGAATGGAAGTCGGGGGCCATGTGCGTTTACAAAGTCCCCATGCTGCCAGAACAGTGGACCTCCCCCCCCCCCACGTGACCCCATTTTGGAAACTACACCCCTCACGGAATGTAATAAGGGGTGCAGTGAGTATTTACACCCCACTGGCGTTTGAATGATCTTTGGAACAGTGGGCTGTGCAAATGAAAACATTTTTTTTTTTTTTAAATTACATCTTTCATTTTGACGGACCACTGTTCCAAAAATCGGTCAGACACCTGTGGGAGGCAAATGCTCACTGCACCCCTTATTATATTAAGTGAGGGGAGTAGTTTCCAAAATGGGGTCACATGTGGGGGGGTCCATTGTTCTGGCACTATGGGGGCTTTGTAAACACACGTGGCCTTCAATTCCGGACAAATTTTCTCTTCAAAATCCCAATGGCGCTCCTTCTCTTCTGAGCATTGTTGTGCACCCGCAGAGTACTTTACATCCCCATATGGGGTATTTTCTTACTCAGAAGAAATGGGGTTACAAATTTTGGGGGACTTTTTTCCTATTTTCCCTTGTGAAAATGAAAAATTTAGGGTAACACCAGCATTTTAGTGAAAACATTTTTTCTTCATTTTCCCATCCAACTTTAATGAAAATTCTTCAAACACCTGTGGGGTGTTAAGGCTCACTATACACCTTGTTACGTTCCGTGAGGGGTGTAGTTTCCAAAATGGTGTCATATGTGGGTATTTAATTTTTTTGCGTTTATGTCAGAACTGCTGTAAAATCAGCCACCCCTGTGCAAATCACCAATTTAGGCCTCAAATGTACATGGTGCACTCTCACTTCTGAGCCTTGATGTGCACACGCAGAGCATTTTACGACCACATATGGGGTATTTCCGTAGAAATTGTGTTCCAAATTTTGGGGGTCTTTTTTTGCTTTTACCTCTTGTGAAAATAAAAAGTATGGGGAAACACCAGCATGTTTGTGTAAAAATTTTTTTTTTTTACACTAACAGGCTGGTGTAGCCCCCAACTTTTCCCTTTCATAAGGGGTAAAAGTAGAAAAAGCCCCACAAAATTTGTAGTGCAATTTCTCCTGAGTACGGAAATACCCCATATGTTGCCCTAAACTTTTTTCTTGAAATACGACAGGGCTCAGAAGTGAGAGAGGGCCATGTGCATTTGAGGACTACATTAGGGATTGCATAGGGGTGGACATAGGGGTATTCTACACCAGTGATTCCCAAGCAGGGTGCTTCCAGCTGTTGCTAAACTCCCAGCATGCCTGGACAGTCAGTGGCTGTCCGGAAATGCTAGGAGTTGTTGTTTTGCAACAGCTGGAGGCTCCATTTTGGAAACACTGCCGTACAATACGTTTTTCATTTTTATTGGGGGGGACAGTGTAAGGGGGTGTATATGTAGTGTTTTACTCTTTATTATGTGGTAGTGTAGTGTAGTGTAGTGTTTTTAGGGTACATTTGCACTGGCGGGTTACGGGGAGTTCCCCGCTAGGAGTTTGCGCTGCAGCGAAAAATTTGCCGCAGCCCAAACTTGAAGCAGAAAACTTACTGTAAACGCGCCCTTGTGAATGTATCCTGCAAACGTCCAGCTGTTTCAAAACTACAACTCCCAGCATGCACTCACAGACCGTGTATGTTGGGAGTTGTACTTTTACAACAGCTGGAGGCACACTGGTTGGAAAACCTTCAGTTTGGTTGGAAAATACTGAGTTAGGTAACAGAACCTGTCTCCAGCTGTTGTAAAACTACAACTCCCAGCATGTACTGATCGCCGAAGGGCATACTGGGATATGTAGTTATGCAACAGCTGGGGGTATGCAACTACAACTCCCAGCATGCAGAGACAGATGTTTGGGCATGCTGAGATTTGCAGTTTTGCAACATCTGGAGGGCTACAGTTTAGAGACCACTGCACAGTGATCCCCAAACTGTGGCCCTCCAGATGTTGCAAAACTACAAATCCCAGCATGCCCAGACAGCAAACTGCTGTGTTGGCATGCTGGGAGTTGTAGCTTTGCAAGATCTAGAGGGCCACAGTTTAGAGATCACTACAAAGTCATCTCCAAACTGCAGCCCTCCAGCTGTTGCAAAACTACAAATCCCAGCATGCCCAAACAGAAAACAGCTGTTTGGGCATGCTGGGAGTTGTAGTTTTGCAACATCTTCAGGGCTACAGTTTAGAGACCACTGTATAGTGATCTCAAACTGTAGACCTCCAGATGTTGCTAGGCAACTCACAGACTTCCGTAGGATCCAGTGAGCCAGCCGCACGACATCGCCGCCCGCCGATAGCAGTCGCCCGCAGCCTCCGGATGGGTAAGTGGATCTTCTGCCGCCGGTCCTCTGTCTGTTTCGCAATTCTGCCCCGCCTATTGTGGGTGGGCAGTACGGGGAAACCGAAAGTTAACCCTCCCCGCCCCCAATCTGCTATTGTTCGTCACTCCTTGACGACCAATAACAGGGATAGGAGGGGTGGCACCCCTGCCACCTCACTCCTATCCCTTCAGGGGGATTGTGGGTGTCTTGGACAACCCCGATCCTCCCTTATATTCCGGGTCACCATAGAATCGGCACAAATTGCCGTTGTGAATTCACCAGCAATTTGCGTCGATCGCCGACATGGGGGGTCTGATGACCCCCCTGGGCATTTGCGCGGAGTGCCTGCTGAAATTCCCACGGGCGTATGGATACATCCTGGGTCCTTAAGTACCAGGAAGCCAGGGCGTATCCATACGCCCTAGGTCCTTAAGGGGTTAATTAGACTACAATCATTCCTGTAGTTAATGTAGTTCACCAACAGTCACAGATTTTCCCTGTCCTAATGGAGTTAAAAATAAGCCCCACAAAAATCATGAAAATAAATATTAAGTAAGAAAGGCCGGTAACTTCTCTATACAGTTTTTAAGACCATAAGTTGTGTAAGGGTGCATTCACACGGCCGTTTGCCCCCGTTCCGTTTAAAAAAGAAAAAAAACGGATTTAAAAAAACAGATAGAAACGGCTGATCAAACGTTTTGAAGCGTATCCGTTTTGAAGCGTTTGTAACCGTTTTTAAATCATTTTTTTAAATTTTTTTTAAGTATGAAAAAATCAGCCACCTACAGACTCCTGCAGCCAGGACTAGTACTACTCCCATCATGGAACAGACTTGTTTCCATGGTGGGAGTAGTAGTTCCTGGCTGCAGGAGTCTGCCGGCGGCTGGGGAGGCTACATTAGTGCTTGTGCTACTACCCCCATCATGGAACAGACTCTGTTCCATGATGGGGGTAGTAGTACAGGGGCTGAGGGATTGATCGCATCGGGTCTCACTTCTGAGACCCGATCCGATCAGAAGTTATTAAGCAGGGGAGCGTGCGGCATGGTCTGCAACCCTGAGATCACCGATGTATTTTACTTTCATTTTTAAATTCCCCACGGGAGCATTTATAATGTAACCCCCCCGCGCCTTTATAATTATATACCCCCGCCAGCGCAATTATCAATATATAACCCCCGCCAGCGCATTTATGTGACCCCCCGCTGGCACATATGTCATTACTGCAGCGCGATGTATGAATAGTATTTTAATGGCAGAGCATCGCACCAGCCACTGCCAGCGCGATGCTGCTGCTAGACTACTATTCATACATCGCGCTGCAGGGGCATATTATATAGAAGTGCTGTGGGGGCCAGATATATAGTATTATCTGGCCCCCACAGCACTTCTATATAATATGCCCCATGCAGGCTGCAGTGCGATGTATGAATAGTATTATATCAGCAGCATCGCGCTGGCAGCGGCTGGTGCGATGCTCTGCCAGTAAAATACTATTCATACATCGCGCTGCAGTAATGACATATAAATGCGCTGGCGGGGGTTATATATTGATAATTGCGCTGGCGGGGGGTCAATAATTATAAAGGCACAGGCGGGGGTTACATTATAAATGTGCTGGCGGGGAGTATATATTGATAATTGCGCTGGCGGGGGTATATAATTATAAAGGCGCAGGGGGGTTACATTATAAATGCGCTGGCGAGGGTCACACACACATATATATATATATATATATGTCTGCGGGGGTATATATTTTTGCGCTGGCGGGGGTTATATCTTTATAAGTGTGCTGGGGGGCTAGATATATAGCGCTATATATCTTGCCCCCCACAGCGCTTTTAATATACATTGTCCATTTTTAAAATCCCTGCAGGGAGCCCTGCTTTGCTCCTCGGTACGGGCCATTCAGAGCTCCCCGCGGGGAATTTAAAAATGAAAGTAAACTACATCAGTGATCGCAGGGTTGCGGACCATGCCGCCCGCTTCCCTGCTTAGTAACTTCTGATCAGGTCTCCTCAGAAGTGAGACCCGGTACGATCAATCCCTCAGCCCCCGTACTACTACCCCCATCATGGAACAGAGTCTGGTCTATGTTGGAGGTTGTAGTACAAACGCTAATGTAGTCCCCCCAGCCACCGGCAGACTCCTGCAGCAGGGGAATTACTACTCCCATCATGGAACAGACTTGTTTCCATGATGGGAGTAGTAGTAGTCCCACAACACTGCAGGAGTCTGCTGATATCGCTTCTTCTGAGCATGCTCAGATGTAGTTACGGATATTTGAAACCCGGGTGCCAACGGATGACATTAAAGGTTCATCCGTTTGCCATAGACTTCAATGTTAAAATTATGATGTCCGTGTTTTCTCCCGTTTTTTTCACCGAAGAAAAAATACTGCATGTGCCGATTTTTTCTTCCGTGAAAAAATGGATGCACACGGATGTAAACTAGGGATCGACCAATTATCGGTTTGGCCGATATTATCGGCTGATAATCACGATTTTGGGCATTATCGGTATCGGCAATTACCTTGCCGATAATGCCCCGCCCCCCCGCGGTGGGGCGGTAGTGGGCGCGGAGCGGTGCGGTGGTAGGGGGTGGCGATGATAGGACTCAGGACCCCCGGACAGGCAGGGGGAGAGAAGCGGGTGGCGGCGGCGTTCTATCTCACTGCAAAAGCCACTGCAGTTCATTGATTTAAAGCACCCGCTTTAAATCAATGATCTGCAGCGGTGTTGCGGGGGGATAAATAGCCGATAACTTATACCGGAATATCGGTATAAGTTATCGGCTATCGGCCCTAACCTCCACCGATTATCGGTATCGGCCCTAAAAAAAAAAACCGATATCGGCCCTAAAAAAACAAAAACGATATCGGTCGATCCCTAATGTAAACGCATTGTAAAAAAAATCCCATTGACATGAATGGGATTTTTTTAAAACAGTTTTTCATCCATTTACAATGTGCAAAAACGGAGCTGAAACAGGGATAAAAAAAACGGGGACAAATGGCTGTGTGAACGCACCCTAATACACACATTCATAAAATAGGAGACCTACCCAACTTTGGAACTTGACTCTTTTTCTTTTCTTCGGTCTTTACCTCTTGTCTTTTCCTTCACTCTTCCTTTTCCTCTCTCCCTATCATAAGACTTGCTGCGAGATCTTCTTCGACTGGAGTGATCACTGCTGTGGGACCTCTGGCGATGTCTTGATCTGGATCTGATGTCAAAATAGGACGTTATTATAGATATTTTTGTTACATAATAGATATCATTGCTCTTTAACATAATTTCACAATTTACATTTATTAATTACACAAAATTTTTTAACTATGTGAACACATTGCATTACTTATCCTCTACTGGTATTTGCTGACAATATTATAGTTCGAAGCTACATTTATAATTCAAAAGGCTTCAGAGCTGACAACAGGCTCAAAGTATACACACATTCCAAAATCTTGTTAAGCTTGTTAAGCTTTGTAAAATGAAAACAAAAGTAAAATTGGTATGTTATCAGCTCCATTCTGCACAAAGTTTTTGTGGAATGTAGAAATTAGCAAATTTTTGGTGCAAAAACAGCCTAATTATGCAATTTCAACACCAAGAGGTATTAAGAAAAAAAACATAGTTAACAGTATAGGCCATAATTAGCACAATGGATGTCAAAACTAGGGGCACTAATAGTTTTGGAAGGCAGCACTCACTTTTGGAGAGGTTTCACTGTATATGAAAGTAGCGCTCAAGTTTTGTACTTTAAATTTAGCGCTCAAGCCAAAAGCATCAATACATTTCTTCTTACTGATAAAATTATTAAAATCTTGTTTACAACAAAGTTTTATAAAAAAAAAAATAGTACAAACCCTATCTCAGACAGTCACAAAACAAAAATTAGAAAAAGCTAACTACTTAAAAGGGGTACTCCGGTGAAATTTTTTTTTTTTATATCAACTGGTGCCAGAAAGTTAGACAGATTTGTAAATTACTTCTATTTAACCCCTTAAGGACCCAGGGTGTATGGGTATTCCCTGGCTCCTGTACCTGTATGCCCGTGGGAATTTCGGTCCCCGCCGTGCCGGGCGGGGACCGGAATGACTGCTAATCTCTATCAGCAGACATCCCGTGCAAATGCCCAGGGGGGTCCTGAGAACCCCCCCCCCACCCCACCATGCCACCTCACAATCAGGTGATTGATCGGTCGGAACAATCGATCACTGTCCTGCTGGGCGGCGATCGGGGCCGGCGGGGGGTCTCCTACCTTTCACTGGTCCGGCGGGGGTCCCCTCAGGAGGGGTGGTCCTTGTGGCAGTAGCGGTGGCAGCAGCGGTGATGGACCCAACGGTGCAGGCAGCAGGATACAGCAAGAGGTGAGGCCTGTTCACCTCCTGCTGTTGCTTTGGAACAGCTGGAGTTCCAACTACAACTCTCAGCATGCCCTTTGGTAGTCTGTGCATACTGGGGGTTGTAGTTATGTCACACCTGGAGGCACATTTTTTCTATGAAAAAGTGTGCATCCAGCTGTTGCATAACTACAACTCCCAGGATGCACAGACTACCAAAGGGCATGCTGGGAGTTGTAGCAGTGTGTCTCCAGCTGTTGTAAAACTACAACTCTCAGCATGCCCTTTGACTGTCAATGCATGCTGAGTGTTGCAGCTTTGCAACAGCTGGAGACACATTGGTTGTGTCCTAACTCAGTGTTTCACAACCAGTGTGCCTCCAGCTGTGTCAAAAATACAACTCCCAGCATGCACTGAGAGACTGTACATGCTGGGAGTTCTAGTTTTGCAACAGCTGGAGGCACAGTGGTTGCAAAACACTGAGTTAAGTAGCAAACTCTCAGTGTTGCGCAACCAATGTGCCTCCAGCTGTTGCATAACTACAACTCCCAAATGTATGGTCTGTCCGTGCATGCTGGAGGTTTGCCCCCATGTGAATGTACAGGGTACATTCACACGGTTGGGTTTACAGCGAGTTTTCTGCTGCAAGTTTGAGACGCGGCAAATTTTCCGCCGCAGCTCATACTCCCAGCGAGAAACTCATTGTAAACCCGACCGTGTGAATGTACCCAAAAAACACTACACTAAACAAAATAAAAAGTAAAACACTACATATACACATACCCCTACACAGTCCCCCCCCAACCCAATAAAAAAAAAAAAAACACCTCTTGTACGGCACTGTTTCCAAAACGGAGCCTCCATCTGTTGAAAAACAACAACTCCCAGTATTGCCAGAGAGCCACTGACTGTCAAGGCATGATGGGAGTTTTGCAACAGCTGGAGACACCCTGTTTGGGAAACATTGCTGTAGGGTATTTTGGTGGCGCATGCAAATCCCAAAAATAGGCCTCAAATGCGCATGGCGCTCTCTCGCTTTGGAGCCCTGTCGTATTTCAAGGAAATAGTTTAAAGCCACATATGGGGTATTTCCGTACTTGGGAGAAATTGTGTTAAAAATTTGGGGGGGCCTTTTCACTTTTTACCCCTTTTGAAAAGGTAAATGTGGGTTCTACACCAGCATGTTAGTATAAAAAAAAAAATAATAATTTACGCTAACATGCCGGTGGTTGCCCCATACTTTTAATTTTCACAAGCAATAAAAGGAAAAAAAGACCCCCAAAATTTGTAACGCAATTTCTCCTTGAGTAAGGAAATACCCCATATGTGGGTGTAAAGTGATCTGCAGGCGCACAACAAGGCTCAGGAATGAGAGCGCACTATGTACATGTGAGGTCTAAATTGGTGATTTGCACAGGGGTGGCTGATTTTTACAGCGGTTCTGACATAAATGCAAAACAATAAATACCCATATGTGACCCAATTTTGGAAACTACAACCCTCACGGAATGTAACAAGGAGTATAGTGAGCCTTAACACCCCACAGGTGTTTGACGAATTTTCGTTAAAGTTGGATGTGAAAATGGAAAAAAAAAAAAAAATTCACTTAAATGCTGGTATTACCCTAAATTTTTAATTTTCACAATGGAGAATAGGAAAAATGAAGAAAAAAAATGTCATTTGCACAGAGTGAGAACATGCCAGTGTAAAAATTGAAGATTTTGAATTTTCTTCTTCAGATTGCTAATATTCTTGTGAAACACCTAAAAGGATTAACAAACTTTTTGAATGTCATTTTGAATACTTTGAGGCGTGCAGTTTTTATAATGGGGTAATTTATGGGATATTTCTAATATGAAGGCCCTTTATGATGCAAACAAAGTAGACATATTGAAGGAGATTTATCAAAACCTGTGCAGAGGAAAAGTTGACCAGTTGCCCATAGCAACCAATCAGATCGCTTCTTTCATTTTGCAGAGGCCTTGTGAAAAATGAAAGAAGCGATCTGATTGGTTGCTATGGGCAACTGGGTAGCTCTTCCTCTGCACAGGTTTTGATAAATCTCCCCCATTGTGTTTGTGAATCAATATATAATTTATTTGAAATATCCATTCTCCTTATATCACATTTTGGAAATTTTCACCAAGAAATGATGCAAGTATCGATGAAATTTTACCACTAACATAAAGTAGAATATGTCACGAAAAAAAAATCTTGTAATCAGAATGAAAGGTAAAAGCATTCCAGAGTTATTAAATGTGTTATCCAGGAAAAAAAAATGTTTTATGTATCAACTGGCTCCAGAAAGTAAAACAGATTTGTAAATTACTCATATAAAAAAATCTTAATCCTTTCAGTACTTATGAGCTGCTGAAGTTGAATTGTTCTTTTCTAAGTGCTCTCTGATGACGAATCTCGGGAGCTGTCCAGAGTAGAAGCAAATTCCCATAGGAACTGCACAGAGCAGAAGAGGTTTGCTATGGGAATTTGCTTCTACGCTGGACAGCTCCCGAGACACGTGTCATCAGAGAGCACGTAAACAGAAAAGAACAACTCAACTTCAGCAGCTGATAATTATTGGAAGAATTAAGATTTTTAAATAGAAGTAATTTACAAATCTGTTTAACTTTCTGGAGCCAGTTGATCTAAAAAAAAAAAAAAAAAAAAATAATAATGTTTTTTCCTGGAATACCCCTTTAATGCTTAAAGAGACAGTGGTCAGATGTGCAAAAACTGTCCGGGTCCTAAGGTGAAAATGGGCTGGGTCCTTAAGGGGTTTAAAATCTTAATCCTTCCAGTACTTTTCATCTGCTGTATGCTCCACAGGAAGTTCTTTTCTTTATGGATTTCTTTTCTGTCTGACCACAGTGCTCTCTGCTCTGGACAGTTCCTGACATGGACAGAGGTGTCAGCAGAGAGCACTGTATGGGAAGGATTAAGATCTTTAAATAGAAGTAATTTACAAATCTACTTCAATTTCTGGCACTAGTTGATTTATAAAAAAAGAAATGTTTTCCACCGGAGTACCCCTTTAAAGGGGTACTCCGGCGCTTAGACATCTTATCCCCTATCCAAAGGATAGGGGATAAGATGCCTGATCGCGGGGGTCCCGCTGCGTTGTGACGTCAAGGCTCTGCCCCCCTCAATGCAAGCCTATGGGAGGGGGCCTGACAGCTGTCACGCCCCCTGCCATAGGCTTCCATTGAGGGGGGCAGAGCGTGACATCATACTGGGCGGAGCCTTGACGTCATACTGGGCGGAGCCTTGACGTCACAACTCTCTGGCCCCGTGATCGGCAGTAATCAGACCCAGAGCGAACAAGCTGCGGGGACTGATTTTAACGGGGTGCAGCGTGCAAGATCACGGGGGTCCCCAGCGGCAGGACCCCCACGATCAGGCATCTTTGCCCCTATGCTTTGGATAGGGGATAAGATGTCTAAGCGCCGGAGTACCCCTTTAAAACTTATCCCTATCCAAAAAGTGTTAGATCTCAGGGGATCTAACCGCTAGGTCCTGTTAAAAGAAATCAATGAATTTCTACCACCTTTCCTGAGTTTAATATCAAGTTGATTCTTTAAAGAAAATGAAACAATTACACTGCTTTGTCAGCAGGATTTTTTGTTTTCCGTACAAAATGTACTCCTAAGTTTTACTTATGAGTGTAATACACCCATGTCATCACTCTCTGCCAAGAACCATATGGAATGAAGATAAGAAGACTATACAACGTAGATGTTGATTGGCTGAACTATGTTATAATGGACATGGACAGTTCACAAATTTCTATTACTGAAAATCAATTACATTCCTCTAAATGAGGAGAATTGAGATAACAGGACAATTTCTGCAACATATCTGTTGCATGTAAATTCACACTCAAAATAGTAAAATCATTGACAAATACAAAGCAGGATATGCTTACTACACAATTAAAGTTTTGCAACATGCTTGTATTTCCATGTGATACATAACATTCTATCCACTTGTCTACTACTGTAATCGGCTGTGGATTTCACCTGCACAAACCTGCAAGAAAAATCTGTAGCAATTCACGACTAATATTATTCACATTTTTATTGCCTTTAATAAGCAAACAGCTATAATATGAATCCTGGCATAATTCAAATACAATCCTTGTGCACCAATAACACTCTTAAACTAGCTGCATAAAACACCCCAGAACAGATTAATTGAAAAGTGGGATGCCATAAAAGACCCAGTACTGTGGCAAAGGTTAAGTCACTTAGTCAAGTTGAAAGATCTTCAAAGCCTTCTCAGATCCAGATAGGCCCATATGTTACCAAAATTCTGTGAAAGAGTCATTACGTTCCAATCTGCTTCTCATGTCGGGACTTACAGAACACACAGATGCTTGGCTCGCACCCTTCTCCAAGCCTCCCATTAGATAATGAAGGTTCTCCAATACCTTGCTAGGCAACAGACCTAAAGTAAATGTCTTAATTCTACCGGTAGCGAGCCAAGTTAATTATAGATCGGTATCCTATGGCCGAAATTTTTTTTTTTTTTTTAAATGAAAGTGGCCCATAAATGTGTATTTACTTGTTGAACAATACGTGTTAATTTGCTAATTTCTTCACAGGTAATCAATTAAAATGTAAAATATTGGATAAAATGAGTTGCACTAAATTTAACAGCTGCTCCATAAGCATAATTAATTTCACAAGAGCCATATGTATTCTCTACACAGGCAGAGTTGAAACAGAAAAGGCAGATTTGAAAATAAGTTTGAGAAAATCTGCATTTAATTAGCAGGTGGGCACTACAACTGCATAATGTTTTATACATTTTTATTTATGAAGTGACAGAAGATCTAAAGGCTTTTTAAAATGGCGTTTATTGTTTGAATGGGTACTGTTTTGCTGCATGCTAAAGTGATTTAAATCCTCATAGCTGCTCTTTGAAAAAAATCATAAATGATGAAGGAAAACATGTGGAAAATTGTAAAACTAGAAAGAAATTGCGACAAAAAGCAGATACACATACCATAACCAAGAGGAAACTACACTTAATTAAATGTACACTACATCTGGACTATCAGCCTCATAAAACCTGAAACTATTAATTTTCATTGTTATAAAGGAAATGAGGTCAGTGTCATTGGGTACTTCCCAATATTTATTAAACTTTAGTGTGAAGATAGATCATGCATCCCAAAAATCACATATTAAAAGACGATGGTGTATAAATATTATCACAGGTTGTATTTCAGTAGAAGGCCTCTCGCAAGCAGCATAAATGATCTATGGAGCCGCTTAAGAACAAGCTCCGTGTTAAAGCCGATAAGCGGCATTCAGGATGTGCGACTGAACTTTCAGTCTTCATATCAGAGAAGTGCAACCTCTGGCAATGCAGCTGTTACTAGACTACATTTCCCGTGATGCTCAGTCGAGATAACAAATTACAAGCAAAAACCTGGCTCAGAGCATGGGAGATTTACTGGGCTGGTTGAACATCACGGGGGATGTCGTTCGTGAACAGCTGGAGCGCCAGAGGTGACCCTTTTTTGCTTTAGATGTAAAACCTCCACTGCCATTATTTTTACTATGTGGAATATCTGCATTTCCCTGCAGGAATCAAACAATAGCTGAGTAGAGATAAGAGAAGTCTGAAAAAAAAAATCTATGTTAATATTTTTGTTTTTAAACAAGTCTAGAAATCCACAAAATGTTTGAATTCCAATACTGGGAGGATCCACTTTTACTGCTTCAAGCACAGCAAAATGCTTCACAATAATATTTCTGCATCACAAAACCTGGAAAATTACCATCAACATTTCTTTAAAGCTACATAGTGACGTAGTATGTATCAATTACATAAATGGCGGTGGCAGAATTCGGTAGAACTTTACAGAGATTGTATTCAATTGACTTAAAGGGGTACTCCGCCCCTATACATCTTATACACTATCCAAAGGATAGAGGATAAGATGTTTGATCGATGTCTTACGCTCTGTGCGTAATGATGGGCGATACAGGGGCCGGAGCATCATGACGTCACGGCTCCACCCCTCGTGAAGTCACAGCCAGCCCCCTTAATGCAAGTCTATGGGAGGGGACGTGACCGGCCGCCACGCCCCCTCACATAGATTTGTATCGAGGGGGTGGGCAGTGATGTCACAAGGGGCGGAGCCATGACGTCACGATGCTCCGGTCCCTGTATTGCCCGTCATTACGCACAGAGCGAGTTTGCTCTGTGCAGTAATGACAGGGGGTGCTGCAGCCGAGATCGCTGGGGTCCCCAGCGGCGCGGGACCCCCACGATCAGACATCTTATCCCCTATCCTTTGCATAGGGGATAAGATGTCTAGGGGCGGAGTACCCCTTTAACTTATCATTCCCACTACAGAATTTCCAAGTGGATATTACGCTCAGGTGCAGCATTGGGAGTCCGCTGCACAGTGCACACTACCGCATTTCAGAAGCGGAAAGCATTCATCTGCCAAAAGGATGAGTTTGATGTGAGATTACAATAACACTGTGGCTTTCCTTTTATGAACCTCAGTATTTCCTGTTGAAGTTTTCTTTTTTACTACAAATCCCAGAATTCCACTTTCCTACCTCTCGCATATCAGCCACCCCACACATTAAACAACAAACAAGCTAGATTCAATGAAAAAGGTCAGTGCTTTCTCATCAGGGTGCCACAAGCTGTGGCACCCATTGAACCAGAGGGGCTCCCTGTCATCACCTGACTAGTGATGTCATGTCTCGGCCACACTGCATGCTGGGAAATACCTGAGACAGGAGCAATTTTGTATTCTGTTAAAAATGAACATCCAGAGCAAAGATCACATAAGAATACGAGACCAACCGTTAGAGACAGGTACAGACACTATATTATGAACTACACTAACTTTACAGCCCCTGTAGCATACTAAAATAAAAATAAAAATCCTGGAATACCCCTTTAAAGCTGACATCCAAAACAAACAGAAAATCCAATTTCACAGGGTGGCAGGGAGTTATCCTTAAGATAGGCTATCACCATTAGATCTATGAGGGTACAACTCTTGGCATCACTCATCGATCAGCTGTTTGAAGGGTAAGCAGTCTGTGGCTGTGATAAGTAATGTAGCTGTGTCTGAGCATTGCAGCCTCCTTTTTGTCTACATTTGCTTTCCCAAGAACATGGTGTACTTTTTGTAGCGGTTGTGTCATACAGTATGTGCTATTATAACCAGAACAGAGGCAGCAGTGCTCGTCCAAGCGCCACAGCTCCTCAAACAGCTGACACACACCTTTTTCAAGGTATATCCTAACTACGGTGGAAATTTATTAAGAATGGCGCCATTTTACCACTGTTAGGTAAATTCCCACTGGTGTTCGTTTCAACAGATATATTAACATATAAATAACATTATACCTACATGCAAGGAATTCCATGGTCAAACCTGCATGCCTATGCTTTAAAGTATTTAAAACAGCACCACAACCACATCACATTGATGTCCTATTTAAAATTTTCTCCTCACCTTCTAAAAAACATAATGCTTTCAATTTTCCACCTACAGACCCATATGAGGGCTTCTTTTTTGCACCACCAATCTTACTTTGTAATGACATCAATCGTTTCACCACAAAATCTACGGTGAACCCAGGAAAAACATTTTTGCGGGGCAAAATAAAAATAAAAACAGCCCATTTGAGGGCTTCTGATTCTGCGTAATGCACTTAAAATGACACCTTATCTTTATTCTTTTGGTCCATACAGTTACAAGGATACCTAATTTATATAAGTTTTATTTTATTTTACTACCTAACACAAATTATAACTATATGCACCAAAATTTGTATGCTTAAAATTGTCATCTTCTGACCCATATAACTTTTTATTTTTATGTATACAGGGATGTATGAGGGCTCATTTTCTGCATCATGATCTGATGTTTTTTATTGGTACGATGTTTGTTTTGATGGGACTTTTTCATCATTTTTTATAAAAATTTTTAGGGTATACAAAGTGACCAAAAATATGCAATTTTGGACTTAGGTATTTTTTTTTTTTTACGTAAATGCCATTGACCGTGCGGTTTAATTAACATTATATTTTTATAGTTCGGACAGTTACGCATGCAGCGATACCACATATGTTTATTTTTATTGTGTTTACATATTCTTTATATTGAATTTAGGAAAAGTGGGGTGATTCAAACTTTTAATATGGAAAGGGTTAATGGGTGTTTTTTTTTGTTTTTTTTTTACACTTTATTAGTCCCCTTAAGGGACTTTTAGGAGGAATCATTAGATTCCACATATAGATCAATGGAATTCCATTGATCTGTGTGCTCTGCGCGCGATTGATAAAACCTGGTCCAGCCAGGCTCTATCAATCTCAGAGCCTAGATGGAGCAGCGGAACTCCTGTGATCAGACATCTTATTCCCTATTCTTGGATAAGGGATAAGATGTCTAGGGGCGGAGTACCCCTTTAATCCAGTACTTCTGCATCCATGTGTTTTATTACTGTAATTTGGTCACGTGATCACAAGTTTAAAGACTATTTTCAGTAATAAGCAATTTATCCCTGCAGGATAGGGGATGAATGTCTGATCACTGGGTGTTTAGGGCTCAACCACTGGCACCCCCGTGATCTCCTGTACATAGCAATAAAATGCATCAGAATTGCAGAGCGTTAACTGACACCACACTACGCTGTAACCTCCCCCTTCATCTTCCAGACCAGAGATAAATCGCGGGAGCACAAACAGCCAATCATGCGCTGAAATACCATATAGTTTTCACTGTACAGAGCTATCAGCGACACTGAATGTCTCTGCAGTCCCTGCACTCCCTCACAGGCAGGTCATTTGCATGATGTGCCCACACCGAGACAGGAGACTGCACAGCTACTCTTTTCTACACTGTGTTCAGGCCATGTGGGCGCCGAGATAGGAAGGGGATGTCTAGTGGCGGATAATATAAGGTTGGATTTTTATTATGAGTAGAGATGAGCAAACTTACAGTAAATTCGATTCGTCACGACCTTCTTGGCTCGGCAGTTGATGACTTATCCTGCATAAATTAGTTCAGCTTTCAGGTGCTCCCGTGGGCTGGAAAAGGTGGATACAGTCCTAGGAGACTCTTTCCTAGGACTGTATCCACCTTTTCCAGCCCACGGGAGCACCTGAAAGCTGAACTAATTTATGCAGGATAAGTCATCAACTGCCGAGCTGAGAAGTTTGTGACGAATCAAATTTACTGTAAGTTCGCTCATCTCTAATTATGAGTTTTATCTCATGACCGTGCCCATTTAAGCATGTAAATAACATTCTATTACATGTATTGAACCTTTTTATTCTAATTTTGTCCCTTTGGTTGGGATTAATTCACATCACATATAAATGCACACTTTTATGAATGGAAAGGAACCACTTTATTAAGAATTCAAAAACATCTGCTTCTAAGTTCTACTTGGCTTATGATTGACAAGAATAAATTGACTTATTCAGGCACTGCACACTGTCATTTACTTTTAAAGTAAGTAAATTACACAAAGTAGGCCAAATATAGGAACATAAATAAGCTTCATAGAATGTGCTTACAACATTTTAATAAAGCTAGTTTTAGCAAGACCACTAGGAAGTGGCTTAAATTATAGATAAAAGATTGTGTACAAAGAGTTTAACCCCTTAAGGACCAAGCCCATTTTCACCTTAATCACCAGGCCAATTTTATTTTTGCGTTTTCGTTTTTTTCTCCTCGCCTTCTAAAATCCATAACTCCTTTATATTTCCATCTACAGACCCATATAAGGGCTTGTTTTTTGCGTGACCAATTGTACTCTGTAATGAAACCTCTCATTTTACCATAAAATGTACGGCGAAAACTTTTTTTAGGGAGGAAATTTAAATGAAAACCACAATCTATATCTATAGCAATCCTTTGATTGCTAATACTGTTCAGTGCTATGTATAGTGACACAGCACTGATCAGTATTATCGGTGATCTTCTGCTCTGGTCTGCTCGATCTCAGACCAGAGCAGAAGATCCCGGGAGATGGCCGGAGCCAGGTGAAGGGACCTCCGGCCCCCATGCTGGATAATCAGATCGCCGCAGAAGCGCTGTGGGCGATCCGATCATCCATTCAAAGTACCGCTGTATTGATCATGGCATCTGAGGGGTTAATGGCGGACATCCGCATGATCGCGCATGTCGGCCATTACTGGCGGGTCCCACGGCTGCTAGTAGCAGCCGGGGACCCACCAGTAATGGCCGACATCCGCCATGTATGGCGTGAGCACTGTTCCGAGGTTCGCGGTCATACACAGGACGTAAATGTACGTCCTGGTGCGGGAAGTCCCGCCAAACCAGGACGTACATTTACGTCCGTGGTCGTTAAGGGCTTAAGGACTCAGCCCATTTGGGCCTTAAGGACTAAAATCATAACTCTTTTATATTTTCATCCACAGACTAGTATGAGATCTTGTTTTTTGCATGACCAGTTGTCCGTTGTAATGCCATCACTCACTTTACCATAAAATATATGGCGCAACCAAAAAAATACTATTTGTGTGGGGAAATTAAAAAGAAAACCGCAATTTTGCAAATTTTGGAAGGCTACGTTTTCACGCCGTACAATTTACGGTAAAAATGATACGAATAAAATAATACCCATGATAACATACTTTTCTATTACTGTTGCACTTAAAAAAATTGCAACTTTTTAACCAAATTAGTACGTTTAAAATCCCCCTATTTTGAAGACCTATAACTTTTTCATTTTTCCGCATAAGCGGCGGTATGAGGGCTCAATTCTTGCACCGTGATCTGTACTTTTTTATTGATACCATATTTGCTTATATAAAACTTTTAATACATTTTTTATAAAAATTTTTGGGAATAAAATGTAAAAAAACAAAAAGTCCAAAATAGCTGCTTTTTTATATGTTCAAGCCTTTCACCGTACGGTATCATTAACATTTTATTTTAATAGTTAAGATATTTACGCACGCGGCGATGCTAAATATGTATATAAAAAATGTTTTACACTTTTTGGGGGTGAAATCGGGAAAATGGGACAATTTACGTTTTTATTGGGGGAGGGGGTTTTTCTCTTTTTTTTTACTTTCCTTTTTTACTTTTTTTACTTTTATTTTTATACTTTAATAGTCCCCATAGGGGACTATTTATAGCAATCATTCGATTGCTAATACTGTTCAGTGCTATGCATAGGACATAGCACTGATCAGTATTATCGTTCATCTTCTGCTCTGGTCTGCTCGATCTCAGACCAGAGCAGAAGACCCGTGCAAGGCAGCGGAGGCAGGTGAGGGGACCTC
The DNA here is from genome assembly GCF_029499605.1 of Hyla sarda. Taxonomy (NCBI): domain Eukaryota; kingdom Metazoa; phylum Chordata; class Amphibia; order Anura; family Hylidae; genus Hyla; species Hyla sarda. The sequence goes on along the minus strand of NC_079191.1, from coordinate 130,569,635 downwards.
CATTTGCCCTACTGGATTATTGGATCGCCGCGGCAGCGCTGCGGGCGATCCGATCATCCATTTTAGTGACCGCGATGCTGCAGATGCCGTGATCTGCATTGATCACGTTATCTGAGGGGTTAATGGCGGACATCCGCGCAATCGCAGATGTCCGCCATTACCAGCGGGTCCCTGGCTGCTATCAGGAGCCGGGACCTGCCGCGCATGACCTCAGCATCGCTCCGATGCTTGCGGTTATGCATAGGATCTAAATGTACATCCTGGTGCGTTAAGTACCAGCTCACCAGGACGTACATTTACGTCCGGCTTCGTTAAGGGGTTAAGTTGAGTTGGGAATGAACCCTTTAAAAATGACCCAAAAAATCAGCTCTGCTTTTGGTGAGGGATAATTCCAGGTAGGCTTGACTTGCTGTCAAACCCCTTAAAAGATGCCACTGTCACAAGAAAATCAATGTTATTCACTATCTATCGTGGCTGACCTGTGTACACTTATTTCGGGAGACTGAATGACTGTGTGACTAGCATTATGCATTTCATAGAAATTATGTAAATGAATAAAAAATGTCTTTATTTACAGTATATAGTCCCAACATATTCTCCAGTACTGTACAGAGCTTGTCATCACTTTCTGTCCCCAGTGGAACACATTAACTAAATTCCAAATGAACATATTCGTATATGTTTTGGGTGTTGAAGGAAACTGAAGCCAATGATGCTGCCCTATTAAGCCATAAATGGATAGCCTAACTCATACATTTGCTATGAGAATGGGGGTGTGAGTGAGTCGGTTTTAACAAATGTTCAGTAAAGCAGTGTTTATGAAATAAGGGTGTTCAAGGAGAACCATGACCTAAAGGGCCTATATCACATTAGCATTCTAAACTTTTCTTCTCTTTCTACGTGGCTTTTCTTACATAGAAATAAAATTAGTATGTGTCAACTATATTACAGTTTGTAGAAAAGGTATATATACTTTAGACCTACTCACAAATTAAGTTATATTCCATATAAACAGAGGGCTACCACCTTGCAGTTTGACAGAAGTTAAATAAGCATTCTTCTCAAATCGGAAAAGCTATTTAACATTTAGATACAACACTAAATTGGTTGGTTGCCTAAACCAGAGTAAGTTAGGTCAATGTTATCATCAGCTTGTTAAGAATAAAGCATTTGCTCTACTACCACTTTGTATAAAATGTTGAAAATTAAAAGCCTGAAAACTAAATATCAAGGAACCATTACTAATATTAAAATACTGCACATTTCAACAATTTATCCTAATATTTAGACATGAAAGGAATGATTAGAACCACATTTTCATAAGGGGGGAAAAAGGCAATGCTGACCTTCCTTTTATTAGACTACAATTTGCTTCACCACTGTTTTCCTAAGCTACACGAATGGTTTATATACTTTAACAGCCCACCACAGATGGCTCCGATTAGGTTTAACAGGACAAGGTACCCATTCAATAACTTTCACAGACTCCTTCCTAATGGGATATAATAATAAATGTGATATGGGGAGATAAAAATAGCTATACACCAATCATATACCATCGACAATAAATTATTTGTAACTGACATTCCAATAAAGCAAAGAAACCCTCAAATGAGATGGAGCACACAAAAAAGAGCAAACTAAAGAGTCAAAACACGCAATGACATTGGCCAACTTATATCCTTTAATATAAACGTCTGTCAACATTTTACATATAGATGCCACTAACTACTAAAATCTGGAAAATGTCAAAATTCCATTTTGCTTCTTTTCGCTTCCCTTCTTAATGCTTAATGACCAATTCCTCCGAGATGGCCTTAAAAGCCTACATATTGTCCTTGGGAAGAAACTTTCTCTCACCAGTCAATCAGAAGCAAGTCGGAGGTCCGTGATGAAATGTACAGCGCCGTTTAAGTTAGCAAATGAACACAGAAATGGAAGAATTACTAAATGAAACTCATTTTGTGTAGGTGGGGAGGGGGAGCAGGGATCAGGAAAAATATTTGCTAGACAGAGAAGTTAATATCCAATAAGGAGTAAGAGTGATGAAAGAAAGCAGAGTCACAGTGGAAAGCTAAATACACTAACAGACAATTATTTTAATAATTGCTAATGAACACAGTCAAGTACCTAAAAAAAAAAAAACTTTGCTTAGACTACACCAGGCTTTGACCTCAACCTGTGTAAGTGCATTTAAACCGGAGCCCACTGCAACTGATTAACGGTGCTAGTCAAGGCCAGGGTAGAGTAGAAGGAATTTTTTTTTTTAAAGTTTTTTTTCTTCCTCCCCATCACATGGCCCTAAGCATAGTTAAATGAACCTTAAAATGGCTGCAAACAGCTCAATGACTACACAGAGTCCTGCCAATTAGAAATAATTAGGGATTCATTTTGGTGGTAAGTCTTTTTAAGTGCATACATAATGATGCAATGATGCTTATTAGCGATCTTATACGAGTTATGCTCAAACAGCCTGAAATAATTATGCAACTATCACAAAGCCTTGCACATCTCTGTACTTCACCTTAATGTATTTAAAAATCCACTTCATTACCTCCAGTAATTAATCCTCCATTAATTGCAGGAAAAGCCCAGTTTACCGTGCTTCGTCTCTAATTATCATCTTATAAATAGTTATATTTCTAATTAATGTGTTCATTAAACTGGATATCTTTCTCAAAGCCACGCTAAGAGCAAAGGTTCCGCTTGTTCTCTCAACAGTCTAACTAGCCATAAGGTTGGGCCATTTTGGTTGTATTTGCTTTTATTTTATTATATTCAACCTCCTAATTGGCATTTAAAACCTAATTTGGAAGAACTTCAAGAAGAGTATATAAGGAAAATAGGAAAATCTTTTTTCCTTGTCTCACAAAAGCTTAGAGCTTTAAGAGGAAAACTTTCTTATGAATAAATTTGCAGTATTCGGGAACCACTTCTGGTGCAAATTAACTTTGCCGTTATAGCACAGAGCAAGATGGTGACTGTAACAGGAATATTATGCTCCATTGTGACTTATGTTCTTCCCTCTAGCATTATTGCCTAATCAAATACTAAATAAACAACTGAAATAACACTTTATAATGTTTCGTTCAATATGAAAAGTAGACTAGAACGTGATTCCGACTTAAGCTAATAAAATAAATTTGTCTGATGTGTGGCCAAATGCAACTGGATTAACAAAAACCTACAACAAATTTTGAAAGCACATAAGTGGACAAGAGTTACCAGCTACGGTCACTGTTATACTGTGAATACATGTTAACCAAACATCCAAGGTCCATCTGTAAAAGAAGGTCCTTTTGTAATATATTTATTATTAGGATGGCAGCGTAGCTATCTCATTGTCTCATCTACGAACCTTTAGTTTTGGGGGCTTTTGCAGTAAAAACCCCTTTGTTTTGCATCTCCATTTCAAAAACTCAGGAAAAATAACTAGTATAATTTTTACAAAAAAATGTAAAAATAAATAAAAAACAACAACTGGTAAATATCTAATGAGCATATCTTTGTTGTGCCCTGAACCATTTCAAGGGGTTATTCAACATAAGGTGACTTTAGTAATTAAGTATCCTAGATTAATGGACCTGATTACTGTGCTTGTCTTGGAGGCTAGTTTTTGGGAAATGGCTACTTCTATTTTTCATAGCATCCCTCAGTCTACAATCCCCAGCATCCTTTGTTTCAAGATCGGAGGTGATATATTTCTCTCCCACCCATTGGTCTCCCAACCCATTGCATCACAGTCACGATTCCTTTGATCACATGACTTGCTCAGCATCACCTGACACACAAGCTGTGGATCTGCATGATGACGAATGCATGCACATGTGTGCCATTAAATAGGTATTCCTCTCTCATACATCTTATCCCCTATATAAAGGATAGGGGATAAGATGTCTGACTGCGGGAGTCCTGCTGCTGAACCCCCACAATCTCTGTCACAGAATGCCGGGTGCTGCAAAGAGATGGCGGGGGTCTTAGCGGAGGGACCCCCGCAATCAGACATCTTATCTCCTATCCTTTGGATAGGGGATAAGATATCTAAGGGGCGGAATACCATTTAACATCATCAAGGGGCTGGCTTCACACACAACAGACAAAGCAGCCAAACCTCCTTTTAGTACCTGACTTTAGGTTTAAGGCTGCACAGATATCTGGGAAAGTTCTGCGACAACACCCATTTTGTAGGCTGCAAAAATTAAATTTCTGAGGAAAAGACAGACAAAGAAATTCGATATCAGCCACCAAACATAGGTAAGCGAAATATATTAGTTACTAGACTTTAGTGCCCCTGTCTTTAAGAAAAATAAAAAATAAATATAAATATATATAGCATCCAAATTTCAATGGCATCCTTCATACTTAACTCTTGTTAACACCACAACAATCTGATTATATACTGATTAAGTCATAACGTTTACAAAAAATGTTTACTTGAATTAGGCCTCATGCACCCGGCATGGTGGCTTTACAAAGGTTCAGTTCCAATCTACACAGATGTAGCAACTCAGTGTGTGTGTGTCAATGCTTCTAGGGAGAACATGTATAATAAAATTAAATAAAAACACTTTTTTCTCTTGGTTCTAATTCTGCTGTGTTGCTGAATAAATACTGGTGCAAAATTAGTCAAGACTATGACAGATTTTACATCTGCATTTATTTTATTTTTTTTATAAAATAAGGAAGCATGATGACTTCTGGTAATAAGTACAACTCAAGAGGGGCTCTTTTCTGTCTCCGGCGCTAGGCATCTTATCCCCTATTCAAAGGATAGGGGATAAGATGTCTAATCGCATGGGTCCTCGCAGCCCCCGGCATTCTGAACGAATGCTGGGTTCTGGCGGCAGAACCTTGTGACGTCATGCCACGCCCCCTCCACGCATGTCTATGGGACTGCCAGAAAGAAGGCCCTTTAAAGCTTCCTGGCAATTTATATAGGCCTGGGATAAGGGGGAGGGGCAGAGTGCTGACCAAGTAAAAAAAAAAAAAAAAAAAAGAGGGGGATAGAAAACACAAGGTGAATTCAAACAGACATGGTCGCACATCTACAACATGTACAGTGATCTAATAATTGTTCATAGCCATAGTCTGAAGTAACTGCCTTCTGCCTTGGTGCACATAGACCAAGTTTGGTTTGTTCACAGGAGGGAGACAAGGGATAATGCTACTATGCCTTTGTACCTTGTTATCTGTGTTAAGAAAATAAAACTCTCTCTATGACTTTTATGAATTGATGTTGAAAAAAAGTTTTTAAATTGGGTAGGTTAGAGGTTTATCCATGGTTTGGGGGGGGGGGGGGGGGCATTTTACTCCTATTATGGCTTTGTATTTGGGTTCTTCAGCCCAGGTTAAGGTCATGGCAGTCTGACTATTCCATTTCACGAGACAATGCTGCTCTTTTATTGCCACTCTTGCTGTATTTCAGGGATCAAATCCCTATTTTCCTTTAGTGGCTGTTCAAGTCAACTCTCCCATACTCTCTCGCCATTGATTCTGGCTAAATTTGAGGAATTTGGCTTATTGGGCTGTACAATCCTGGTAACATGTGACATTGAATCCCTATATACTAGCATACGTCATAAAGACGGAATTGATGCTACATCGTTTTTCTTGGAAACTAGCGACACGACAAAGGAGATGACCGATTATTGGAGATAATTCTCGTTTATTCTCCAGATCCTTGAATTTACACTCACCCACAATCTGTTTGCCTTTAAAGGGGTCGTGTGGTGCCCTTATTTTCGGAGCTCCGTTCACAGCGTCCGGAAGTTCATTACTCCGAACGCTGTGTGCGGGCTTCCGTGTTCGCGGCCGCCGGGCGTGATGTCACGCCCGCCCCCTCTACCAAAGTCTATGGGAAGGGGGCGTGACAGCGGTCGCGCCCCCTTCCCATAGACTTTCATTGAGGGGGCGGGCGAGATGCCGCGAGGGGCCGGGCATGACGTCACGCCCGGCGGCCGCGAACTCGGAAGCCTGCACACAGAGTTCAGAGTAATGAACTTCCGGACGCTGTGAGCGGAGCTCCGAAAGTCAGGGCAGCGCACAACCCCTTTAAAGGCTCCCCATACCTGCAGCTCCAAGGTACAGCGATGGGGACGCCCTCATACGCTATCCTATTTTTGGGGTTGTGGGAGAGGAATCTCTACGTGTCTGACCATGGGGGCCTCAAAGTGGATCACGTCCATTTTTGGGCGTGGTACATCGACAATGTCCTCATGGTCTGGCAGGGAGAGGAGGTAGTTGACTCAGTTCATCTCGGGATTAAATGCTAAGGATAAAAACATCCATGTCACTTATACTTGCCATCGTGATCGCATAGACTTCTTCGATATTACGGTGACCAGAGATCTATCTGGATTGATTCATACCGATATGTACCAAAAACCTACATCTACTAACACCTATCTGCATGCATCTTCCTCTTATCCCCAGCATATGATCAAAGCTGTATCGATTGGACAATATTTGAAAGCTCGTCGGAAATGTTCATCAAAGGCATCATTTCAAGCTCAAGCTAAAGATCTACACAGAAGATTCAGTGAAAGAGGCTACAGTACACGTAATCTGAAAAGGGCATACAAGAGAGTGATAACCACCCCAAGACAACAACTTTTGCAACCAAAGGTGAGCATTAAGATCTCACAGCCAGTGAGATTTGTCACCAACTATAATTCACAGTGGAAAAATATGCAAAAATCCTTGGAGAAGTATTGTCCTTTGTTAACAACTGACCCAGTTTTAAAACAATACATATTACCAAGAGCAACTATCACTGCGAGAAAACCAAGACATATTAGTGAAAAGTGAATACATACCATCATTGCCATCAAATGTATTTTGATAAAGGGCTGTGAAATACGGATGCCCTCCGTGTGGACACTGTGTTGCGTGCCCAAATATACAAAGCACTGATGTGTTTTCTAATTCCTCAGATCCGATCAAGAATAACATACCAGACTAAAGCAGTAGTATATTACACTACACGTCCCTACACAAAAATCTATGTTGGGGTGACATCAAGACAACTTAAGGTACGCGTTTGAGAGCATGTCAGGGACATTAAATAGCAGCTACGTGCATTGATACTGAAGATCTTAAACCAATTGACCATTAATTTTGCCAAATTCCATAATTGCGATCACTCACTCTCGATACTGTACACCCGAGAGGCCTGAATGATATTCTGCCCTTTGCTCCATTTCTCTGACCGTTTTGTCTCTTCTAGTAGGTAATTTGTTTTGTGTTTCACTTTCAATTTTAGCTGTCTAATCTTTTTCATATATGGTTATATTTTATATTCTCAGAACCGTATGTGACCTGTCATTGGATGTGTTTTATGATATTTTCCATCAACCCCGCTGCCGTTGAAGCCCCCCTTCTTCATTGGACTATACTAATTATTATTTAGTATTATTATTTCTCATATATATAATTTTTATTTTTCATTTTTAATTATTTTTATAATCATTATTATTCTCACATTTTTATTTTTATTTTCATGTTATTGTGCTGTTTCTACTTGTATATAGTTTTCACATTTTTATATTATATATATATATATATATATATATATATATATATATATATATATACACACACACACACACATATATATATATATATATAGAATTTATTTAATTTATTAAATATAATTCTGAATAATCTTTTTGTATTTTTGCGTTCCTTCAGTCTATATTTTTATTAATATTTTTTTTATAAGTTTTCATATAAATTTATTAAATTTTTCTTATGTTTGCATATTTTCACAAAGTTATGCATCAACTGTATCATTTTTATCACTTTTTCATATTGTAGGCAATGAATTTTTGTCACGGTTGCTATATGTGATTTTATGTATTTTTATTAGTAAGAATTGTCACTATTATTTATTCCCATTTTTTATATATTGATTTTATCACATTTATGTGCCCTGTCATACATTTTTGCATTGTTAATTTATTGGCACTACCACTTGTTCACTTGCATCACATTTTACACATTCTTTTGACACACATACATCACTTTTATCCTTATTATCACTTCTAATCTTTCATTGTCCAATTCATTCTATTTGCTTAATCTTAATTTTTTTCCTTTATCTAATTATTTTGGGAATTTTGTACATGTTCAATGTTATGTACTATATATTGTATGGGGTCAGCCCCGGGGTTTAACTTCACTTTTGTGAAGTGCCGAATGCAGCGCAGTGCGCACGCGCCGGCCCCTGTCTCACCTGACAGGGTCCATGATGAGATACCCGGAAGTCAGTGAGGCGGGGAGTGCAGCGGTGTGAGTGCCAGGACAACGGTGCATTCACGTATTAATTAACTTTATGATCTGGCAACAAGCGATTGGTCTCTGGGAACATAAATACTGAATCCTGCTGGGAGGACACCACCCCTCGACAAAGGTTTGCCGAAACGCCACGTAGGGGTGGTTTCGCTCGTGTATCCTGTGCCCTATTAATGTACGGTTGAGTATTCACCTCATGGACTGTTTGCACTATGCTTTTGTTTAAATTGTGATGCTAATACTGACCTGTTGTCACGAGGCTTGTCCTAGATTATGCACTGAGGCACTTTATGTGCTATCTGAGTGATACCTTTGGTTTGTTTTTGGGGTGTCAGGGTCACTCTATGCATTTCAGGGCTGAACAAGACCCTTCGTCTTGCACCGTCCTGACAAAGGGTCTTGTTCAGACTGTGCTACTTATAAACATAGTAATTTTAGGTTAACCTAAGAGTTTGCCTTGTTGTAACTATCGGTTCTAGCACTGCAGAAAATCCAATTTTATCTGCCTCTACTACATATCATATTTAAAGGATGCAAAAAACTGTAGTGACAAAAAAAAATGCCTTCTGATATTTCATTTAACAATATTTTTTTTAAATTCATTTAAAATGGGCACTCTCATTAAAGGGGTCCTCCACTGGAAAACATTTTTTTATTTTTTATTTTTTTTAAATCAACTGGTGCTAAACCAGATTTGAAAATTTGGTGCTAAAACAGATTTGAAAATTACTTCTAGTTAAAAATCTTAATCCTTCCAGTACTTAGCTGCTGTATGCTCCACAAGAAGTTCCTTTTCTTTTTTAATTTCCTTTCTGTTTGACCACAGTGCTTTCTGAAGAGATCTCTGTCCATTAGGAACTGTCCAGAGTAGGAGAAAATCAACATATCAATCCTATCCTGCTCTGGACAGTTCCTAAAATTGATGTGTCAGCAGAGAGCACTGTGGTCAGACAGAAAGGAAGGAAATTCAAAAAGAAAAGAACTTCCTGTGGAGCATACAGCAGCTGATAAATACTGGAAGGATTAAGATTTTTAAATAGTAGTAATTTACACATCTGTTTAACTTTCTAGCACCAGTTGATTTAAAAAAAAGTTTTTCAGTGGAGTACCCATTTAACCTGTTGGGGACGGAGGTCGTACCTGTACGCCCTCCGCCCACTCTCTGTCTATAACACAGGGCAACGCCGTGGCCCCGCGTCATAGCAGGTCGGGCCCGGCACCTAGCAACGGCCGGGACCCGTGGCTAATAGTGCAAGGTACTGATCGCGGTGCCGCGCACTATTAACCCTTTAGACACAGCATTCAAAAGTTGAACGCCTCGTCTAAAGTGAAAGTACACTCATGCTGGTTATCTCAGGGGGCAGTTCGGGATCGCCGCAGCAAAATCGCGGCATCCCGAACAGCTGTACAACAGCAGGAGGGTCCCCTACCTTCCTCCTCGCTGTCCGATCGCCGAATGACTGCTCAGTGCCTGAGATCCAGGCATGAGCAGTCAAGCGCCAGAATCACTGATCAATGGTTTCCTATGAGAAACCATTGATCAATGTAAAAGATCAGTATGTGGAGTGTTATAGCCCCCTATGGGAGCTATAACATTACAAAAAAATAAATAAAGTGAATAAAGATAATTTAACCCCTTCCCTAATAAAATTTGAATCACCCCCCTTTTCTCATAAAAAAAAAAAAATAAAAAGTGTAAATAAAAATAAACATATGTGATATCACCGTGTGCGTAAATGTCCGAATTAGAAAAATATATCGTTAATAATACCGCATGGTCAATGGCGTCCACACAAAAATATTCAAAAGTCCACAATAGCGTATTTTTGGTCACTTTGTAAATCATGGAAAAATTAATAAAAAGCTATCAAAAAGTCCAATCAAAACAAAAATAGTACCGCTAAAAATGTCAGATCACAGCGCAAAAAATGAACCCTCATACCGCCCCATACATGGAAAAATAAAAAAAAAGTAAAAATTTTCCTGCATGTAGTTATGATTTTTTCCAGAAGTACGACAAAATCAAACCTATGTAAGTAGGGTATCATTTTAATCGTATTGACCTACAGAATAAAGATAAGAGGTCATTTTTACCGAAAGATGTACTGCGTAGAAACGGAAGCCCCCAAAAGTTACAAAATTGTGTTTTTTTCTTCAATTTTGTCGCACAATGATATTTTTTTCTGTTTTGACGTAGATTTTTGGGTAAAATGACTGATGTCATTACAAAGTAGAATTGGTGGCGCAAAAAATAAGCCATCATATGGATTTTCAGGTGCAAACTTGAAAGGGTTATGATTTTTAAAAGGAAAGGAGGGAAAAACAAAAGTGCAAAAACGGAAAAACCCTCCGTCCCCAAGGGGTTAAAAAATTGTTTGCTTATTGTAAATAAAAAAATCTTTCTAATGTACTTTGTTTAAAAAAAAATGAAGTTTTCTATTTTTTGTGTTTAAAAAAGCTGCCACTAGGTGTCTTCCTACTTGTCCAGAGCAAATTTCCCACCATCTCTTACACCGACTTTGGACTCCTGCTGGCCTGGTAGAAGTCCAAAATCAGGAAATGCAGTCTGAAGTGCTGTGAGGAGGGGGGTGCAGCCTTAGCCAATAATAGACAATCTCACACACTGAACTGCTCTGGGCTGTGTGTAGCAGAATGAGGGAGGAAGTTCTCCCCTGTATGGCTGCAGATGAGGTCACACCTGCTGGGTAACACCCCTTCCCAGTCTGTGAATGTGACTGAGCAGAAAATACAGAGCAATATCAAGGTAGGAAACTAAAAAAATAATAAAAATAAAGGCAGGGGGTGGTTTATAATGATGGGGGCAGTGAACTGGGAGGATTATAACATTTTACAAAATCATGACAGATACTCTTTAATAAAGATGCCCCTGATTAGCAGAAGGAACCTCACACACACACTTATTTCCCTTTATTTTATATTCTCTTGTATATCTGTTGTCTTCCATTATTTGTCCTTGCCCAAAAAGGCAATGAATGTGCTGGTATATTTGGGTCATCTGCCCTAATATTCTAGAGGTCATTCTTGAATGCTTATATTTTATTTCTCTTAAGTTTTTTCTTGATCTGCACATTTATTCCTTTTTTTATTAAAATTACATATGAAACTGACATGGATATTCTTGCTATTGTGTATGTTTATTTCCTGTAAAAAAAAACAATAGGTTATTTTACCATACACAATGCCATTATTTATTACTATATTCAATAATTGTTATTTAGTTTTTACAATACTAATACCAAAGTAGGTCAAATTCAACAGAGAATCCACAGTGTGATAATGTCAGGTCACTAATGTTCAATGTATATCAAAAGGTGTTCATTGGTGGTCCTGGCAATATGTGGGGGAAAGAACCTTCCTAAATAAGAGGATCACATGTGCTGTGCATGAAGCCATTTTCAGCAACCTGAAGTGTGTCAGGCTATTTAGTGCTCCCTAGGGTGAAATAAGGTGCTGTATTAATAGCTTGTTTAAACCCACACTGAACTGGAAAGAATACTCTCTCCCACCACTGTCCATTATTCTCAAATATGACGTACTGAGCAACCCATTTCTTAAAATTTTTCCCTAGCTACATTAGTGCGTGTGAACTTGTTTCTAGATGTGAAATGGTTTAGGAAACCCAATGTAGTAAAGAGGTTATGTAAATACATGACAGCATGGCCAGAGTGTGTACCACATGCTTTACACATGCTTAAACTTAACACTTGCAAGAAAAAAAACAACACATAAAAAAAAAACAAATGAAATAAATCAACACCACATAGACAATCTTTACTCTAAAATCAGGCTTGCCCTTCTGTACTAAAATGTTACTCATTTAAAACACGTAATCAATTAGCAGAAGAAATAACCCATAGATCAGGTAGTACCAATTTAAGGAAGCAGATGGCCCTTTTAGTTACTGGGGTTGAGCTGCAATAGCAAGCAAAATGCATGGTCAAAAGCGCTGCAGCCTCCGAGTCTGCCGGGTCACAACTACGGGGCCGGCGAAGTATCGTGACGTCATGACTCCGCCCCATGTGCCATCATTGTGACGTCCCGATAGTCGTGACCCGGCAGACTCTGAGGCTGCAGCGCTGCGTGCAGCTCCCAGAGGTGGGTGCTGCATGCGAGATTGCAGGGGGTTCCCAGCAGCGGGACCCCCGCGATCAGACATCTTTTTAGGATAGGGGATAAGATCTCTTAGGGCCAGAGTACCCCTTTAAGAACCAAGGACGTACCTGTACGCCCTCAGCGTTTCCGTTCACTGCCGGTAACCGGGATGCCTGCTGAAATCGTTCAGCAGGCATCCTGCGCCAATGCCTGGGGGGGGGGGGGGGGACATCCAACCAATTGCAGTAACAGGGGAGGGGTTAATGTCCCCCTTTCTCCACTCTGCTCGCTAGCCCACCTCAGTCGGTGAGCAGAGCAGAGAAAGTGTGCCAGGGACCCCCCCCCCCCCAGAGCCCCCCAAGGATCTGCTGAAAATTTTTCCGCATGACCCAGGCCCTATTAGTGCTTCAGGGTAGGGCTGGGCAGTATACCGGTTCATACCGAATACCAATTTTTTTTCCCTGCACGATATAAATTTTTCCCATACTGCAATACCAGTCGGGCCCCTCCCCCTCAAATGAATGAATTATCAGCCGCAGCGGCTGTCCCCACATCGGGGAAATAATCATCATCATAATCCTGTGTGCCGCCCCCACGCTTTTAATTAATGAGATGCCGGCCACGGTGCTATAAATGGTTAAGATGCCGGCCGCGGTGCTATAAATGGTTAGGATGCCGGCCGCGGTGCTATAAATTGTTAAGATGCCGGCTGCGGTGCTATAAATGGTTAAGATACCGGCCACAATGCTATAAATGGTTAAGATGCCGGCCGCATGCACTATAAATATTTAAGATGCCGTCCGCATGCACTATAAATGGTTAACATGCTGGCCGCATGCACTATAAATGGTTAAGATTCTGGCCGCATGCACTATAAATGGTTAAGATGCCGTCCGCATGCACTATAAATGGTTAAGATGCCGGCCGCAGTGCTAAAAATGGTTAAGATGCCTGCCGCAAGCACTATAAATGGTTAAGATGCCTGCCGCAAGCACTATAAATGGTTAAGATGCCGGCCGAGGTGCTATTAATGGTTAAGATGCCGGCCGCATGCACTATAAATGGTTATGATGCCGGCCGCTGTGCTATAAATGGTTAAGATGCCGGCCGCATGCACTATAAATGGTTAAGATGCTGGCTGCCTGCGCTATAAATGAATAAGATGCGGCCGCGGCAAGGTGTCACCTCCCCCTGGCTTTTAGCGCTTGCATGTGGAGCCGACAGCTTTCTGCTCGCAACTTAAAGGATAACGGTCAGATATTTTCTCCCTCACTATCCTGGTGGATAGTGCAGGAGACGCTGATTAAAACGAGCCCTACCGTGCCCGTCCGCCCGGCCAATTGTAGTTTTATTATGTGGAAATCTTGCTGTAACTGGCACGGGCGGGGGTTCTGCAGCTTAACTGGCACTGACGTCAGCGCCGCTTATGAACATTCATTCCCCCCTCCCTCCAGTTATGAGCGGCAAAGAGAGGGAGAACTGGAGGGAGGGGGGATGAATATTCATAAGTGACGCTGACGTCAGTGCCAGTTAACCCCTTAAGGACTCAGCCCATTTTGGCCTTAAGGACTTTTTACGTTTTCATTTTTTCCTCCTCGCCTTCTAAAAATCTCTTATATTTTCATCCACAGACTAGTATGAGGGCTTGTTTATTGCGCGACCAGTTGTCCTTTGTAATGACATAACTCATTATATCATAAAATGTATGGCGCAACCAAAAAACACTATTTTTGTGGGGAAATTAAAACGAAAAACGCAATTTTGCTAATTTTGGAAGGTTTCGTTTTCACGCCGTACAATTTACGGTAAAAATGATGTGTGTTCTTTATTCTGAGGGTCAATATGATTAAAATGATACCCATTATTATATACTTTTATATTATTGTTGCGCTTAAAAAAAATCAAACTTTTTAACCAAATGAGTACGTTTATAATCCCTTTATTTTGATGACCCCTAACTTTTTTATTTTTCCGTATAAGCGGCGGTATGGAGGCTCATTTTTTGCGCCATGATCTGTACTTTTTTTTGATACCACATTTGCATATAAAAAACTTTTAATAAATTTTTTATAATTTTTTTTTTAATAAAATGTATTAAAAAAGTAGGAATTTTGGACTTTTTTTTTCCGTTCACGCCGTTAACCGTAAGGGATCATTAACATTTTATTTTAATAGTTCGGACATTTACGCACGTGGCGATACCAAATATGTCTCTAAAAAAAAATTTTACGCTTTTTGGGGGTAAAATAGGAAAAAACGGACGTTTTACTTTATTATTGGGGGAGGGGATTTTTCACTTTTTTTTTACTTTTACTTTTACATTTTTTTTTTACACTTGAATAGTCCCCATAGGGGACTATTCATAGCAATACCATGATTGCTAATACTGATCTGTTCTATGTATAGGACATAGAACAGATCAGTGTTTTCGGTCATCTTCTGCTCTGGTCTGCTCGATCACAGACCAGAGCAGGAAACGCCGGGAGCCGCACGGAGGAAGGAGAGGGGACCTCCGTGCGGCGTTATGAATGATCGGATCCCCGCAGCAGCGCTGCGGGCGATCCGATCATTCATTCAAATCGCGCACTGCCGCAGATGCCAGGATCTGTATTGTAGCGATCAGCAGCCGGGATCAGCCGCGCATGACACGGGAATCGCTCCGATGCCCGCGGTTATGCTTAGGACGTAAACGTACGTCCTGGTGCGTTAAGTACCACTGCACCAGGACGTACATTTACGTCCTGCGTCCTTAAGGGGTTAAGCTGCAGAAGCCCTGCCCGTGCCAGTTACAGCAAGATTTACACGTAGTATTCAATTACAATTGCGGGCGAACGGCCGGGTGGATCCGGGTAAGGGAAGGCTCGTTGTAATAAGCGTCTCCCGCAGTATCCACCAGGATAGTGCGGGAGAAAATATCTGACAGTTTTTCTTTAATCGTTTCCAGCACCGCGGCCGCATGTTATTCATTTAAAGCGCATGCGGCCACATCTTAACTATTTATAGCGCAGTGGCCGGCATCTTAACCCTTTATAGCGCAGCGGCTGGCATCTTAGAGCAGCACCAGAGTCACACATGATTAGTTCCCCAGGGAGGAGGAGAGGAGGGAATACCGTTAAATACAGTGAAACCGTCATAACTTACAAAAATACCGTGATATGCATTTTTGGTCATACCGCCCAGCACTACTTGCCCCCTATTTTTTGGGGTGCAGCGGTTTTTTTTTTTGGGGGGGGGGGGGGAGAGATACTATAACTGTGTGTGATTTCTAATCCCACACTGTTATTACAGTTTGCACCAAACACACACACACTTCCCCCACCCACCCCCGCACACATCCCCTTGACTCCCCCTCCCCCCCGCAGGTGCCATGCCAGTTGTAATAGGAGTCCGACCCCCCCCCCCCCCCCAGACAAGCACACCGGAGCTCCCTTCTGGAGAACCTGTCTGGAGACCCACAGAGGGACATCAGCCGGTGATTAGGGAGTTTGTTGGCGACTCAGGAATCCAGATTGACATAGTTGGGTACACTGAAATTTTTATTTCAGTGACTACTTTGTGAATTTAACCCCTTAAGGACTTAGCCCTTTTTCACCTTAAGGACTCAGACGTTTTTTGCAATTCTGACCACTGTCACTTTAAACATTAATAACTCTGGGATGCTTTTAGTTATCATTCTGATTCCGAGAGTGTTTTTTCGTGACATATTCTACTTTAAAATAGTGGTAAAATTTTGTGGTAACTTGCATCCTTTCTTGGTGAAAAATCCCAAAATTTGATGAAAATTTAGAAAATGTTGCATTTTTCTAACTTTGAAGCTCTCTGCTTGTAAGGAAAATGGATATTCCAAATATTTTTTATTTTTATTCACATTTCCAATAGGTCTACTTTATGTTTGCAGCATAAAATTGACGTGTTTTTACTTTTGGAAGACACCAGAGGGCTTCAAAGTTCAGCAGCAATTTTCCAATTTTTCACAAAATTTTGAAACTCGCTTTTTTTCAGGGACCAGTTCAGGTTTGAAGTGGATTTGAAGGGTCTTCATATTAGAATTACCCCACAAATGACCCCATTATAAAAACTACACCCCCCCCCCCCCCAAGTATTCAAAATGACATTCAGTAAGTGTTTTAACCTTTTAGGTGTTTCACAGGAATAGCAGCAAAGTGAAGGAGAAAATTCACAATCTTCATTTTTTACACTCGCATGTTCATGTAGACCCAATTTTTGAATTTTTACAAGGGCTAAAAGGAGAAAATTTATACTTATATTTGTAGCCCAATTTCTCTCGAGTAAGCACATACCTCATATGTCTATGTAAAGTGTTCGGCGGGCGCAGTAGAGGGCTCAGAAGCGAAGGAGGGACAAGGGGATTTTGGAGAGTACGTTTTTCTGAAATGGTTTTTGGGGGGCATGTTGCATTTAGGAAGCCCCTATGGTGCCAGAACAGCAAAAAAAAAAAAAAAACACACATGGCATACCATTTTGGAAACTAGACCCCTTGAGGAACGTAACAAGGAATAAAGTGAGCCATAATACCCCACACGTGTTTCACGACTTTTGCATACGTAAATAAATAAATAAAAAGCTTTCACAAAAATGTGTTTCCCCCCCCCCAAATTTCACATTTTTGCAAGGGTTAATAGCAGAAAATACCCCCCAAAATTTGTAACCCCATCTCTTCTGAGTATGGAGGTACCCCATAAGTTGGCCTGAAGTGCACTACGGGCGAACTACAATGCTCAGAAGAGAAGGAGTCATATTTGGCTTTTTGAGACCAAATTTTGCTCGGGGGGGCATGTCGCATTTAGGAAGCCCCTATGGTGCCAGCACAGCAAAAAAAAACAAAAAACATGGCATACCATTTTGGAAACTAGTCCCCTCGGTGAACGTAACAAGGGGTTAAGTGAACCTTTATACCCCACAGGTGTTTCACGACTTTTGCATATGTAAAAATAAAAAAAAATGTTTTACTTAAAATGCTTGTTTTCCCAAAAATTTTACATTTTTAAAAAGGGTAAAAGCAGAAAATACCCCCCAAATTTGTAACACAATTTCTCCCGAGTACGGCGATACCCCATATGTGACCCTAAACTGTTGCCTTGAAATACGACAGGGCTCCAAAGTCAGAGCGCCATGCCCATTTGAGGCCTAAATTAGGGATTGCATAGGAGTGGACATAGGGGTATTCTACACCAGTGATTCCCAAACAGGGGGCCTCCAGCTGTTGTAAAACTCCCAGCATGCTTGGACAGTCAACGGCTGTCCGGCAATACTGGGAGTAGTTGTTTTGCAACAGCTGGAGGCTCCGTTTTGGAAACAGTGGCGTACCAGAGGTTTTTCATTTTTATTGGGGAGGGGAGGGGGGCTGTGTAGGGGTGTGTGTATATGTAGTGTTTTTTACTTTTTATTTTATTGTGTGTTAGTGTAGTGTAGTGTTTTTACGGTACAGTCACACGGGCGGGGGTTCACAGTAGTTTCTCGCTGGCAGTTTGAGCTGCGGCAGAAAATTTGCTGCAGCTCAAACTTGCAGCCGGATACTTACTGTAACCTCCGCCCATGTGAGTGTACCCTGTACGTTCACATTGGGGGGGGGACACATCCAGCTGTTGCAAAACTACAACTCCCAGCATGCGCTGACAGACTGTACATGCTGAGAGTTTTAGTTTTGCAACAGCTGTAGGCACACTGGTTATGTATCACTGAGTTTGTGACCTTACTCAGTGTTTCACAACCAGTGTGCCTCCAGCTGTTGCAAAACTACAACTCCCAGCATGTACGGTGCATGGTGTACGGTGACTGCTGAGAGTTGTAGTTTGCAACAGCTGGAGGCACACCGGTCGTGAAACACTGAGTTAGGTAAAAATAAACTAAGTTTCACAACCATTGTGCCTTCAGCTGTTGCAAAACGACAACTCTCAGCAGTCACCGACAGCCAACAGGCATGCTGGGAGTTGTAGTTATGCAACCAGCAGATGCACCACTACAACTCCCAGCATGCACTTTAGCTGTCTGTGCAAGCTGGGAGTTGTAGTTATACAACAGCTGAAGGTACACTTTTCCATAGAAAAAATGTGCCTCCAGCTGTTGCAAAACCATAAGTCCCAGCATGCCCATTAGGGAATGCTGGGAGTTGTGGTTGTCTGCCTCCTGCTGTTGCATAACTACAGCTCCCAGCATGCCCTTTTTGCATGCTGGGAGCTGTTGCTAAGCAACAGCAGGAGGCTGTCACTCACCTCCTGCTGCTGTCGGCACACAGGTCAGTCCCGCCGCCGCTGCTCCTGGGGCCCCGATCCCAACATTGACCTCGGGGATCGGGGTCCCCAGCACCCAGGGTGCATGTCCCGCACCCGCTCACGTCCTCCGGAAGAGAGTGGAGCGTGTTGCGGGAGTGACACCCGCAGCAGGTGCCCTGATTGGTCGGCCGGTAATCCGGCCGACGAATCAGGGCGATCGTGAGGTGGCACCAGTGCCACCTCACCCCTGCTGGCTATGGCTGTTCGGGGCCGTCAGAGACTGCCCCGATCAGCCAGTAATTCCGGGTCACCGGGTCACTGGAGACCCGATTGACCCGGAATCACCGCAGATCGCTGGACTGAATTGTCTAGCGATCTGCGGCCATCGCCGACATGGGGGGGCATAATGACCCCCCTGGGCGATATGCCGGGATGCCTGCTGAACAATTTCAGCAGGCATCCGGCTCTGGTCCCCAACCGGCTAGCGGTGGGGACCGGAATTCCCACGGGCGTATGGATACGCCCTGCGTCCTTAAGGACTCGGAAAGCAGGGTGTATCCATATGCCCTGCGTCCTGAAGAGGTTAAGGACCCAGCCAATTTTCAGTGTAGGACCCGGCCATTTTCTGCACATCTGACCACTGTCACTTTAAGCAGGGGTATGGAAATAAAAAAAAAAAAAAAAAACTACTTGTCCAAGGGACTAAAACGGAACACAATCTACTTGTCCCTCAAGAAAATCCACTTGTCCTGGTAGATAAAATAATTTCAACCAAAATAGTACGATCCCCCCCCACTAGACCACCAGGGATGGTTATAAGATCCCTTTAGACACTGCTGTCAACTTAGACAGCGGTGATCTAATGGTTTAATAGGAGATCGCAGCATGCCAGGCTGTTAGCGGTAGGAGAGCAGTATCTAGCTCCTTTTATACCCGAGGCAAGCCCACAAAAGTCTAGAGGTAACTTTTTGATCACCTTATAAAAAAATTCTCATATGAAGTGACCAAAAATGAGCAATTCTGGACTATTTTTTACATTTACACCGTTCAATGTACAGTTTAATTAACACTTTATTTTAATAGTCTGGAGATTTCCACATGTAGCGATACCCCTTATGTTTATTTTTGTACATTATTTTTATTTAAAGAAAATTGGAAACTTATTAGTAAAGGGGCTTATTCACATATATACACAATTTTTAAAATATTTTAAACACTATTTTTTAGTCTTCATAGGGACTTATCCCGTTTACTCTAATTTATGTGTCATTACGTTGCATTTAGTTAGTAGATAACTACAACTCTCAGCATGCCCTGATACAGCCTATGGTTGTGTGAGTGTTGCAGCATGTTGCACTGTATAGCAGTACAGTTAGGGTTATTGTGTAACATGCTGGGAGTTGTAGTTTTGGTTCGGGTCAGCTGCAGAGCCATAGGCTGTGTCAAGGAATACTGGGAATTGCAGTTAGTAATTACAACACCCAGCATGCCCTGATCAGCCTATGGCTCTGCAGCTGACTCGAACCAAAACTACAACTCCCAGCATGTTACACTTTATAGTTCTACAGTTAGGTTATGGTGCAATATGCTGGAAGTTGTAGTTTTGATTATTTTTAGTGGCCAGAAGCCACAAAAAATAAATAAAATTAGATAGCACAACTGGCAACAGCGCCTCCCCTCCCCCCCCAGAGACAAGGGCCCTTGGGCACTACCCTAATGCCCGACGTGTCAGTCCGCCCCTGTACAAAAAATACATACACCCGCCACTGCCCCCACATCATACATTACATACACACATACACCCGCCGCTGCCCCCCCCATACATCATACATTACATACACATCACACATACAGACATCATACATTACATACACACACACATACACTTACACCATACATATGCACACATCATACATACACACTCACACCATACATATGCACACATCATACATACACTCACACCATACATATGCACACATCATACATACACTCACACCATACATATACAACCACCCTTCCTGCGGCCGCCGCCTGCATTCTCGGCCTCCTCACCTGAGCTGGCCATGAGTGGACATCAGAGCTGTAGTCCCGGCGCAATAGCAGCTAAGCCGCATGAACTCTCTGTTCACCCACAATAATGACCGCCGGCCGGTGTGAGGTTGCATGGCTTTGAAAATCATCTCACCTCACACCGGACGTCATCTCTACGTTCCCCCAACCCCCCCCCCCCCCCTCGCTCTGTGTTTTCCCCGTGCAAACATGCAACCTCCCCATGGTGGATTAGGTCCTGTGGAGACAGAGGAGGGGGGAGGGGGAGGGAAAGAGCTGTGTGCGGGGGAGGGGAAGAGCTGTGTACCGAGCTGTCTACGTCCTTTCTCTCCCCGTCTTCTTGAGTAATGTAGAACTGCGTCCTCCAACCTCCGGGAGGGGAGATAAGGGGGCGTGGCTTAATTATGTAATGCAAACATGCGACCTGGGGCTCTGCGGTCAGCTGGGGGCCGCCGCCCCCTCCATACACCCTGAGCGCCGGTGCGAGGCGCAGACTTGCATCCGCTCCTGCACCTCACACCGGCATTACAGAAAAATAAGGGGGAAGTCGGTCTGTCCCTGCTTGCCCGATACAGGGCTAAATCTATGAACAATTCACTTGCCCGGCACCCAAAACTACATGTCCCGGGTGTCGGGCGATAGGATTTCCACATCCCTGTTAAGCATTAATAACTCTGGGATGCTTTTACCTTTCATTCTGATTCCGAGACAGTTTTTTCAAGACATATTCTACTTTATGTTAGTGGTAAATTTTCGTCGATACGTCGATTCGTCGATGCATCATTTCTGGGTGAAAAATTCCAAAAATGCATAAAAAATTTGAAAATTTATCTCTCTGCTCGTAAGGAAAATAGACATTTCAAATAAATGATATATTGATTCAGATATACAATATGTCTACTTTGTGTTTTTTTGTATCATAAAATTGACATGTTTTTACTTTTGGAAGACATCAGAGGGCTTCAAAGTTCAGCAGCAATTTTCCAATTTTTCACAAAATTTTCAAAATCGGAATTTTTCAGGGACCAGTTCAGTTTTGAAGTGGATTTGAAGGGCTTTCATATTAGAAATACCCCATAAATTACCCAATTATAAAAACTGCACCCCTCAAAGTATTCAAAATGACATTCAGTAAGTGTGTTAACCCTTGAGGTGTTTCACAGTAACAGCAGCAAAGTGAAGGAGAAAATTCAAAATCTTCATTTTTTACACTCGCATGTTCTTGTAGACCCAGTTTTCAATAGAAAAAGTGCCCCAAAATTTGTAACCCAATTTCTGTCGAGTAAGGAAATACCTCACATGTGTATGTCAAGTGTTCGGCGGGTGCAGTAGAGGGCTCAGAAGGGAAGGAGCAACACTGGGATTTTGGAGAGTGAGTTTTGATGTAATGGTTTTTGGGGGGCATGTCACATTTAAAAAACCCCTATGGTGCCAGAAAAGCAGAAAACCCCCCACATGGCATACCATTTTGGAAACTACACCCCTCAAGGCACGTAACAAGGGGTCCAGTGAGCCTTAAAATCCCACAGGTGTTTCACGACTTTTCGTTAAAGTCGGATGTGTAAATGAAAAAAAAAAATTTTTTCACTAAAGTGCAGTTTTTTCCCAAATTTACCATTTTTACAAAAGGTAATGGGAGAAAATGCCCCCCCCCCCCCATTTATAACCCCATCTCTTCTGAGTATGGAAATACCCCATGTTAGGACGTAAAATGCTCTGCGGGTGAACTACAATGCTCAGAAGAGAAGGAGTCACATTTGGCTTTTGGAAAGCAAATTTTGCTGAAATGGTTTTTGGTGGGCATGTCGCATTTAGGAAGCCTCTATGGTGCCAGCACAGTTAGAAACAACCCACATGGCATACTATTTTGGAAACTACACGCCTCAAGGCACGTAACAAGGGGTACAGTGAGCCTTAACACCTCACAGTTTTTTTTACGACTTTTTGTTAAAGTTGGATGTGTAAATGAAAAAAAAAAAGTTTTTCACAAAAATGCAGTTTTTTCCCCAAATTTTACATTTTTACAAGGGGTAATAGGAGAAAATGACCCCCAAAATTTGTAACCCCATTTCTTCTGAGTATGGAAATACCCAATGTGTGGACGTCAAGTGCTCTGCTGGCGAACTACAATGCTCAGAAGAGAAGGAGCGCCATTGAGCTTTTGGAGAATGAATTTGTTTGGAATGGAAGTCAGGGGCCATGTGTGTTTACAAAGACCCCCGTGGTGCCAGAACTGTGGACCCCACACATGTGACCCCATTTTGGAAACTACACCCCTCACAGAATTGAATAAGGGGTGCAGTGAGTATTTACACCCCACTGGTGTTTGACAGATCTTTGGAACAGTGGGCTGTGCAAATGAAAAATTACATTTTTCATTTTCATGCTCACTGTACCCCTTATTACATTACGTGAGGGGTGTAGTTTCCAAAATGGGGTCACATGTGGGGGGGGTCCATTGTTCTGGCACTATGGGGGCTTTGTAAGCACACGTGGCCTTCAATTCCGGACAAATTTTCTCTCACCAAAAGCCCAATGTCGCTCCTTCTATTCTGAGCATTGTAGTTGACCAGCAGAGTACTTTACATCCACATATGGGGTATGTTCTTATTCAGAAGAAATGGGGTTACAAATTTTGGGGGTCTTTTTTTCCTATTTTCCCTTGTGAAAATGAAAAATTTAGGGTAATTTAGTTAATTTTTTTTTTCCTTTTTCCCATCCAACTTTCACTATACCCCTTGTTACATTCCATGAGGGGGTGTAGTTTCCAAAATGGGGTCACATGTGGGTATTTATTTTTTTACGTTTATGTCAGAACCGCTGTGAAATCAGCCACCCCTGTGCGAATCAGCAATTTAGGCCTCAAATGTACATGGTGCGCTCTCACTCCTGAGCCTTGTTATGAGCTCGCAGAGCATTTTACGCCCACATATGGGGTATTTCCGTACTCAGGAGAAATTGCATTACAAATTTTGGGGGTCTTTTTTTTCCTTTTACCGCTTGTGAAAATAAAAAGGTATGGGGCAACACCAGCATGTTAGTGTAAAAAAAATTAAGAAATTTGAACAGGCTGGTGTAGCCCCCAATTTTTCCTTTTCATAAGGGGTAAAAGGAGAAGCAGCCCCCCAAAATTTGTAGTGCAATTTCTCCCGAGTACGGAAATACCCCATATGTGGCCCTAAACTGTTTCCTTGAAATACGACAGGGCTTCGGAAGTGAGAGAGCGCCAGGTGCATTTGAGGACTACATTAGGGATTGCATAGGGGTGGACATAAGGGTATTCTACGCCAGTGATTCCCTAACAGGGGGCCTCAAGCTGCTGCTAAACTCCCAGCATGCCTAGGCAGTCAGTGGCTGTTCGGAAATGCTGGGAGTTGTTGTTTTGCAACAGCTGGAGGCTCCGTTTTGGAAACACTGCTGTACAATACATTTTTCATTTTTATTTGGGGGGGGGGGAGGGGGGGACAGTGTAAGGGGGTGTATATGTAGTGTTTTACCCTTTATTATGTGATAGTGTAGTGTAGTGTTTTTAGGGTACACTACACAGGCGGAGGTTTACGGTGAGTTTTCCGCTAGGAGTTTGCGCTGCGGCGAAAAATTTGCCGCAGCTCAAACTTCAGGCAGGAAACTTACTGTAAACTCACCCGTGTGAATGTACCCTGGTTGGAAATCCTTCAGTTAGGTTCTGTTACCTAACTCAGTATTTTCCAACCAGTGTGCCTCCAGCTGTTGCAAAACTACAACTCCCAACATGTAATGATCGCCGAAGGGCATGCTGGGAGATGTAGTTATGTAACAGCTGGAGGTACGCAACAACAACTCTCAGCATGCCGAGACAGCTCTTTGGGCATGCTGGGATTTGAAGTTTTGCAACATCTGGAAAGCTACAGTTTAGAGACCACTGTATAGTGGTCTCAAACTGTAGCCCTCCAGATGTTGCTAGGCAACTCACCGGCTTCTGTAGGATCCAGGGAGCAAGCCGCACGTCATCGCCGCCCGCCGATCTCCACAGTCGATCGTTGCCTCCGCTGCCATCGGATGGGTAAGTGGACTACGGCGCCGGTCCTCTTCGGTTTCCCCGTTCTGCCCCGCCTACTGAGGGTGGGCAGAACGGGGAAATCGAAAGTTAACCCCCCGCCCCCGATCTGCTATTGGTCGTTGCATCTATATGACCAATAGCAGGGATAGGCACCCTCCAGGGGGATCATGGGTGTCTTGGACAACCCCGATCCCCCTTATTTTCCGGGTCACCATAGACCGGTATGGCCCGGAATTGCCCAAATCGCCGACATGGGGGGGGGGGGGGGGTTTGATGACCCCCCTTGGCACTTGCGCAGGGTATCAGTGATATCAGCAGTCACCCCGGTCCGGTCCGAAATTCCCACGGACGTGCATGTACGTCATGGGTCCTTAACTACCAGGGTCCCATGATGTACCGGTACGACATGGGTCCTGAACAGGTTAATGCTGGAGCAGAAAAACTTGTACACTCAACAGTTCATCACCCACCACCCAGATTTGCGTTGGATAGGGCCAATGAATGGTACGCCATCAATGTAGCCGAAATGAGGACGTTTTGGGGCCTCATGCTGAATATGGGCCTAGTCAAAAAACCCAGTGTCAGGCAGTACTGGAGTGGGGATGTCCTCTACCAAACCCCACTCTACAGTATGGCCATGACACAGACTGTTTGAGGCCATACGGAAATCCCTGCATTACTCTGATAATGCAGCATGTCCCCCCCCATAGATTACTTTGGGGCCAAATTTTGGGAGGCTTACGTCCCCAAAAAGGGACCTCTCTGTTGAGTCTCTTATCAGTTTTAAAAGGGGAGTCTCTGCTTCCGCCAGTACATTCCCACAAAGCGGGCACGGTATGGTGTGAAACTCTACAAACTTTGGTAGAGTACCTCCTGGTACACTTACAAGTTTAGAGTATATGAGGGACGAGATTCCCGTATAGAACCCCCAAAATGTCCCCCTACTCTGGGTGTTAGCGGTAAAATCATTTGGGACCTTGTGCACCCATTGCTGGATAAGGGTTACCACCTTTACATGGATAACTTTTATACCAGTATCCCTCTGTTCACATATAGGTGCCAGGAAGGTACGATTCCAGAAAAAACGCAGAGTGTGTTGCAAGAGGGAGATACGGAAGGACACCACCACCCAATGTGACACTTGCCCCGATCATCCGGGCCTCTGCATTAAAGAATGCCTCAGGGAGTATCACACTTCCATGGGAGTACTACATTTTCCCTTTTCATTTTAATTTCCCATAATTTGACCCCAATGTACCAAGTCCAGAGTCGTCATTTTAACCACATAAACCACTTAATTGCCCCCAAAAAAACCTGATAAGACCTGTGGGGGTATTTTTTCCAAAAATGGGTCATAGGTCACTGAGTCACTAGCATCGGGGTCTTTTTTTTATGTTGCCTCAAATGCGCAGAGCTCTCTCTCCACCTGAGCGGTGTGCGCATTTGAGGCAAAAGTTTAGGGCCGGCCACACACATCACATTCTAAGAATGAAGATTCAGAGCATAGGGTTTGGGGCGGGCATATTTTTTACTTTTGGCTATGCTCTGGGTCATCATTCTGGGAACATAATTGGCATATTAGTAGTAAAATTGCAATTTCATCCCCCCCATAGTACATTTCATCCATCACTGGAAAATAAATGTAGGGAACATCAATGCGTTAAAAATGTCCACTTTAACCCTATACCCATTCCTCAGGTGGGTACTGTCTGTAATGGTGTCACATATGGGGGTTTCTTTTTGTTATTTTCAGC
This sequence comes from Hyla sarda, assembly GCF_029499605.1. Lineage (NCBI taxonomy): Eukaryota > Metazoa > Chordata > Amphibia > Anura > Hylidae > Hyla > Hyla sarda. The sequence continues at coordinate 130,543,155 of NC_079191.1, read as the reverse complement.
TGAATATATGTAACCGTCAGCTACCGACATGCCATAGGCCTCAAATGCAAACATAGCTCTATGACTCTTGAGCCCTGTGGTGCGCCCACACAGCATGTTACGTCCACACAGGGGTGTGGAAATTAAAAAAAAAAACTACTTGTCCAAGGGACTAAAGTGGAACACAATATACTTGTCCCTCAAGAAAATCCACTTGTCCTGGTAGATAAAATAATTTCAACCAAAATAGTCTGATCCCCCCCACTAGACCACCAGGGATGGATATAAGATCCTTTAGACACTGCTGTCAACTTAGACAGCGCTGATCTAATGGTTTAATAGCGGCCACGGTGATCGCAGCATGCCGGGCTATTAGCGGATGGAGAGCTGTAGCTCCTTTTACGCCCGAGGCAAGCCCAGAAAAGTCTAGATGTAACTTTTGTTTTGCAATTTAATGTGGGTGGCCAGAAACCACAAAAAATAAATAAAATTAGATGGCACAACTGGCGGCAGTGCCCCCCCCCCCCCCCATCATACATTACATACACACGTCACAGATACATCATACACATATACACTCACACCATACATATACACCATACATATGCACACATCATACATACACCCGCCACTGCCCCCCCACATCATATATTACATACACACATCATACATACGCTCACACTATACATATACACACACACACATCATACATACACCGCTGCCCACCCCACATCATACACACATCATACATTACATAAACATCACACTTAGACATCATACACACATCATACATTACATAATCACCACACACACAGACATCACACATTATCCATTACATACACATCACACACACAGACATCACACATTATCCATTACATACACATCACACACACAGACATCACACATTATCCATTACATACACATCACACACACAGACATCACACATTATCCATTACATACACATCACACACACAGACATCACACATTATACATTACATACACATCACACATACAGACATTATACACACATCATACATTACAAACACATCACACATACACTCACACCCTACATATACAACCACCCTTCCTGTCGCCGCTGCCTGCATTCTCTGCCTCCTCACCTGAGCCGCCATGAGTGGACATCAGAGCTGTAGTCCCGGCCGGTGTGACATGGGTTTGAAAATCTCCCCTCACACCGGACGTCCTCTCCCCTCCCCCCCTGCTCTGTTTTCTCCGTGCAAACATGCAACCTCCCTGTGGTGGATTAGGTCCTGTGGAGACAGGGCAGGGGGAGGGGGAGGGATAGAACTGTGTGCGGGGGAGGGGAGGAGCTGTGTGACGAGCTGTGGACATCCTTTCTCTCTCCCTGTCTTCTTGTGTTATGTGTAGCTGCGTCCTCCATCCTCCGGGAGGGGAGATAAGGGGGGCGTGGCTCAATTATGTAATGCGAACGTGCGACCTCGGGCTCTGCGGTCAGCTGGGGGCCCCGCTGCCCCCTCCATACACTCTGAGCGCCGGTGTGAGGTGCAGACTTGCTTCGGCTCCTGCGCCTCACACCGGCAGTAAAGAAAAATAAGGGGGAAGTCGGTTTGTCCCTGCTAGCCCGATACAGGGCTAAACCTATAAACATTCACCTGCCCGGCGCCCAAAACTACTTGTCCCGGGCGTCGGGCGATAGAATTTCCACATCCCTGCCACATATGGGGTATTTCCATACTCAGAAGCAAAAGCCATTTTCTCCTATTACCCCTTGTGCACATTAAAAATTTGGGGTAACACAGGCATTTTTGTAAAAAAAACTATTTATCCTTTTACGGCCCAATGTTCCAAACACCTGTGAGGTATAAATACTCACTGTACCCCTTGTTACATTTCTTGAGGGGTGTATTTTCCAAAATTATGGCACTTGAGGGGGGTCCCACTGTTCTGGCACCATGGTAGCTCGGAAAACACTCAAGGCCGCCGACACAGATTCCAGCAAAATTCCCTCTCCAAAAGCAGAATGGCGCTCCTGCTCTTCTGAGACCTGGTGTGCACCCGATGATCCAAAGATGAGGTATGTCCTTACTCCGAAGATATGCATTTAAAAATGTGGAGGGGGGGGGCATTTTCTCCTATTACCACTTAATAATTTGGGGTAACCCCGGCATTTTAGTGTAAAAAAATATTCACATCCCACATTAATGAACATTCATCAAACACTTGTGGGTTGGTGGGTGTTAAGGATCACTGTTTGTTACCTTCCTTGAGGGATGCAGTTTCCAAAATAGTATGCCACGTTTATTTTTGTTTATTTTTTTTTTGCAGTTCTGGCACCATAGGGGCTTCCTAAATGCGACATCCCCCCCACCCCAAAAACCTTGCGAGTGTAAAAAAAAAAAAATGAAGATTTTGAATTTTCTCCTTCACTTTGCTACTTTTCCTGTGAAACACCTAAAGGGTTAAAGGGGTATTCCAGGAATTTTTTTTATTCGACTATGCTACAAGCAGTGGCATAGCTATAGAGGTCGCAGCGGTCGCCATGGGGGCCCGCAGCGCTCCCCTTGCCATATTTACATGATCGCCATCATTACTAAAGGGTTAGCCCTGCTGCAGGATGGGAACGTAAGGGAGACCAGATAAAGGCAGGGTAAGGACAGCACAGCGCATAATGCCCTGACTGTCCAACCCTGCCTTGTCACCCGGGCCGGACTTGGCAAACCCAGGATGTTAAAAAAAATTAAAAAAAAACCTCATTTGCAGTTCTGCTCCCCGAGAGGCCCCCTTCTCTGGTGGCGCTGCCGGTCCCCTGGCCCCAAATAAAGTCGGCCGGGGCAGGGACACTGCCGCTTTAAGAGCGGCAGACGTCGGAAGCACGCACCTGATGCAGGAGGAGGAGGACATCTTAAAGATGGTGCATCCTCCCCGCAAGGTGAGGAGGTGGACGAGGCTGGAAAAGAATGACGGAGGGTCAGAGGTGAGTGGGGGGGGGGGGGGGAAAGGGTTGCTGGCTAGAAGGGCATGTGGCCAAACTACAACTCCCAGCATGTCTGGACAGCCAAATACTGTCTGGGCATGCTGGGAGTTGTAGTTTGGCCACTGCTGAAGGCACCCTGGTTGGGAAACACTGGCATGAAGTATGACAGGGGGGGGAAGGGTTTGGAAAAGGAACATGAAGGAGGACAGATGGGTGGGGTGGGGCGTTGAAAAGGAACATGGAGGAGGACAGATGGGGGAGGGTGGAAAAGGAGCATGAAGGAGCCCCCCTCTGACCTCCTTTTCAACCCCCCCTCCCTCTGAAAAAAGAGCATGGAAGTGGGGGAGGAGGCGGACAGAGGGGGGGGGGTTAGAAAAAGGAGCACGGAGGAGGATTGAAAAAGGAGCACAGAGGAGGATGGGCGAGGAGGGTTGGAAAAAGGAGCATGGAGGAGGATGGGGGGGTTAGAAAAAAGGAGCACGGAGGAGGATGGGGGGGTAGAAAAAGGAGCACGGAGGAGGATGGGGGGGTAGAAAAAGGAGCACGGAGGAGGATGGGGGGGTTAGAAAAAGGAGCACGGAGGAGGATTGAAAAAGGAGCACAGAGGAGGATGGGCGAGGATGGGGGGGTTAGAAAAAGGAGCACGGAGGAGGATGGGGGGGTTAGAAAAAGGAGCACGGAGGAGGATGGGGGGTTAGAAAAAGGAGCACGGAGGAGGATGGGGGGTAGAAAAAGGAGCACGGAGGAGGATGGGGGGGTTAGAAAAAGGAGCACGGAGGAGGATGGGGGGGTTAGAAAAAGGAGCACGGAGGAGGATTGAAAAAGGAGCACAGAGGAGGATGGGCGAGGAGGGTTGGAAAAAGGAGCATGGAGGAGGATGGGGGGGTTAGAAAAAGGAGCACGGAGGAGGATGGGGGGGTTAGAAAAAGGAGCACGGAGGAGGATGGGGGGGTTAGAAAAAGGAGCACGGAGGAGGATGGGGGGGTAGAAAAAGGAGCACGGAGGAGGATGGGGGGGGTTAGAAAAAGGAGCACGGAGGAGGATTGAAAAAGGAGCACAGAGGAGGATGGGCGAGGATGGGGGGGTTAGAAAAAGGAGCACGGAGGAGGATGGGGGGGGATAGAAAAAGGAGCACGGAGGAGGATGGGGGGTTAGAAAAAGGAGCACGGAGGAGGATGGGGGGTAGAAAAAGGAGCACGGAGGAGGATGGAGGGGTTAGAAAAAGGAGCACGGAGGAGGATGGGGGGGGGGTAGAAAAAGGAGCACGGAGGAGGATTGAAAAAGGAGCACAGAGGAGGATGGGCGAGGAGGGTTGGAAAAAGGAGCATGGAGGAGGATGGGGGGAAACCATTGATTGATGATTCTGCCACTTGACTGCTCATGCCTGGATCTCAGGCACCGAGCAGTCATTCGGCGATCGGACACCAGGAGGCAGGTAAGGGGACCCTCCTCGTGTTCTACAGCTGTTTGGCCCCCTAAGCTAACCGGCATTAGTTTAGGTTCACTTTAGATACGGCGATCAAATTTCAATGCCATGTCTAAAGGGTTAATAGTGCACGGCACCACAATCAACGGCCTGGCCCACCCCGCTATGACGTTATAGAACGGGAGCGGACTCAGGACGTACAGGTACGCCCTGGGTCCTTCAGTGGTTAAAGTGACAGTGGTCAGATTTGCAAAAATGCTCTGGTCCTTAAGGTGAAAATGGGTGTGGTGCTTAAGGGGTTAATCCCATTCTTTCCTTTATCATAAAAGTAAATAAATGTCCTCATTTCATCATATTGTATTTAGAGCCAAGGTTGTGTCGGGGTTAATTTCAGATTTTAACTTCATAGCCCGCAGAGTTTTTATGATATCAAGCTCCAAAGCCTGTTGTAACCATACCGCGGAACTTTTGAGGCAACCACCCAAAATTGAATCGATAAGTGGTTGCTTTGTGCCAAACACAACCTAATAAGGTGAGTGTTTTTCCTACACCACTGACCTTGAATACCAATAGCATCAAACATACTGCCCAATGGGAAGCTATGTGTTGTGTTTTTTCCTGTCTACAGTATAAAAGTTTTACTGTAATAAAATGTTATCATCTATAAGGGGAAGCATACAGCACACATAAATGGAAAGTATTTTTCTTGTTGTCAGATTCTATGCTGAATATTGCTTTGAATAAAATTATTTAAAAAATAAATAAAAAATACAGCCATTCTGGCATTGGTTGTTTCATTTTTTTTTCTTTACAGAATTCGCCTTGCCGTATAAATAATGGTATCATTTTATAGCTTGGATTGTTACAAACAAGTCAAAGAACACTACTTTCTCAGTATTCACAATTACCCCTATAGGCATGAGATACAGGTGCAAACACACACCACATCAACAAGGACAGTAACAAATGACCAACAAGCAGGATAAGTCAGTCACAATTGGTTTAAATAGATTACACGTATGCACTGTGTATTTGAGGAAGCATGGGTCCATACAGCCTCCACAAAAAAGTCACAGGAGAACAGGACAAAATGACCCAAGCAATGTTTAGGAACCTCAGGGAAATCACTTATACCACATAAAAGGGTGATACTACCCTTGACTACTCTACCTCTGCCCCTGGATCTAAAGAAATCCAAAATCTTCAAAAAGGAGATTAAATGGGCATTCCGGTGAAAACTTTTTTTTTTTTTCCATATCAACATAGCTCCAGAAAGTTAAACAGATTTGTAAATTACTTCTATTAAAAAAAATCTTAATCCTACCAGTACTTCTCAGCTGCTGAAGTTGATTGTTATTTTCTGTCTGACAATAGTGCTCTCAGCTGACACCTCTGTCTGTCTCAGGAACTGTCCGGAACAGGGGAGGTTTGCTATGGGGATTTGCTCCTACCCTGGACAGTTCAAGAGACAGAAAGAGGTGTCAGCAGAGAGTACTGTTATCAGACAGAAAAGAACAACTCAACTTTAGCAGCTGATAAGTACTTGTAATGTCATGCGCTCCGGCCAGACATGATGGCCGTGAGCGCTTTCCTCCTCTCTCCTCCTCAGCCGGCAGGGCTGGGATTTGCATTGCGGAACGCTGCCGCATGTGAACCCCAGCCCATCACTCACCTCTACCCTCTGCTGTCCTGTCTGCCCTCCCTCAGCACCGGCGCACGTGCCCCCGCCTCCTAGGGCGTGCGCACACCGGAGCTCTCAGATTTAAAGGGCCAGTGCACCCATTATTATTACATACACCTGCATATTTGTTATTAGTACCAGCACCTCCCACTAACCACTGCCGGATCTTTGTTTGCCTCGGTGCCTTAGAGAAAGCATTTTTGTCCTTGCTATACCGTGTTCCAGACCCTTCCATTCCGTGACCTGACCTTGCTCCTGCCTATTGACCTTTTGCTACTTCCTGACCTCGCAACTGTGTCGCCTGTCCTGACCTACTGCTATCCAGACCACGAGTTGCCATATCCCTCCTGTGCCTCGAATCTCCTCAGCCGCCTGTGTGGTCGAGTCGTGCCAGGGGTAGCGACCTGGGCGCCCCCTGCCGCACAAATCAATCCCACTTTGCGGCGGGCTTTGGTGAAAACCAGCAGCACCCTTAGACTGCTGCTGCACTCTCTATGTGTAATATACTTCCTCTGAGGCTCTGTTAACACATTTCATTTTTGTAGCATTATTGTTCTGTTTTTTCCAAAATCGATGCAAAAATTGTCATATTTTACTGCAATTGTAATTTACTGCAAACAGTGAAAATGTGTAATTTTTACCACAATTTTGGAAAAAAGTTTAAAAAAAAAAAAAAAAAGCTAAAATGCTGTTAAAATTTCTGAAAAAATTAAATGTGTGATTTTTCAATTTTGCACTTTTGTTTTTCCTCATCACCTTCTATTAGCCATAATGCTTGCCATTTCCCACCTACAGACCCATATCCATCCCCTCCATTGTGGCTAATAGAAATCCCCTCCTTCCTATCCTAGCTGCTTCCAATTATCAGCTATCCACCCGGCATATCAGCCGGACTATTAAAGGGACTGTATAGCACATCATTTCTATCTTGGAAACATCCAAGCCTGATAAGAATATTATTGAACCAAGTAAGGTGTTTAATGAGGGGCTTTAACACATTTTCAAGCCAAACCTTTATCTGTTTGTTATACAGTCACACAGTCATCCAGCATTCTTATGGGGAACACCATTTTATCACTGGTTCCAGTTTATCCATGGGTCCTATAACATTTGGACTAACAAGGTACAGCATATGTTCTGAATAATTTATGAGCTTGAATGACTATTTGACAGTGACCGACAGCAACCATCTTATTGCCATCTATTGTTTCACCTTCAGCACATCTCAATTATTTTATTATTTATCATATGTTTATAATTTCTCCTTCAATCCTGATGAACCCATCTGAATAATATGGGAGAAACGTGTAGGAATATGAAGCATGAGAAATTTGTACGTGTAATCACCACTTTGATGCTTATCTGATAGTGGTTACTACATACCCTTTCCCCACCCACATATAGTAGTTAGGGCATAGGTATATAGAATAGGCAGGGACATTTAATGTATAGGGTACTCACCTGTATCCCTTTTCCCTTCCTACAGTCCGCCAGATGGCTGTTATCTATTGATATTGTTTAAGCGATCATTGCTTTTGCAGAACTGCTGAGGTTTACATATCTTTCATTATTGTCTAACATATTGTTTAGTGTGTATTTCATTGTCTTTGTTGTATTTTATACGAATCTAGTAAAAGTTAGATTTAATATTATCTATTCCTCATTGGTTGAGTCTACTTACTAAAGATATATATATGCCAATTTCTCTAAGGGCCTAATCATCAAATTCACTTAGAGGGGTGAGGTTGTATCCATTTTCCTCTTTGCGTTATATTCATCACCTTCTATTAGCCATAATGCTTCCCATTTCCCATCTACAGACCCATATGATGGCTTGTTTTTTGTGCCACCAATTGTACTTTGTAATGACATCAATCATTTTACTATTAAATCTACAGTAAAAAAAATATATATAATTTAAGGGGCAAAATTGAAAAAAAAAAACTACCATTTTGCAACTTTCGGGGGCTTCCAATTTTACGCAGTGCACTCCAGTAAAAATGATACGTTAACTTTATTCTGTATGTCGATACGATTACAACAATTTATATAGGTTTGGTCTTATTTTACTACATTTGTACAAATTTACCGTAAGTATGCTTGAAATTGTCCTCTTCTAAAATAGACCCCAGAGAACACTTTTCTTTTTTCATATACGGAGATGTATAAAGGCTCCTTTTTTGCGCAGTGATCTGTGTTTTTTATCGGTACCATTTTTGTTTTGATGGGACTTTTTGATCACTTTTTATAATTTTTTTTCTGGTATATGAAGTGACCAAAAACCAGACACTCTGGACTGGTATGTTTTTTTACATTAACACCATATGCATGTGCTTTTAATAACATTATATTTCAATGGTTTAGACATTTCCACATACGAAACCACATATGTATGTATATATATATATATATATATATTTTTTTTTATATTTTATGTGAAAAACGGGTAAAGGGGTTATTCAAAATTATATTGGGGAGGAGAATATTGACATTTATTACCATGTTTTTTACATTTATTCTCTATTTTTATTCCTAATCGAGGACTAATACATGCAACAGCATTGATTATGGTGCTCCATTACTACAGGCTGCCTTGGACACAGAAGAATTTCTGCACTGAATTTTGCATGAAAATTATGCATGAATTTATAGTCAATACACACACCAATGAGTAGAGTTCCCCATGACCACCTCCTCTGGCAGAATTTCACAGTCTCACTGCTCTTACAGTAGAGAACCCCCGTCTGTGCTGGTGTAGAAACCTTCTTTCCTCAAGACGTAGAGGATGCCCCCTTGTTATAGATACAGTCCTGGGTATAAATAGATCATGGGAGAGATCTCTGTACTGCCCCTGATATATTTATCCTCTTAAAGGACATCTGCAGTGCTGGGCAAAAAAACTTTTTTTTTACCTCATTTAATAGGTCTTTGAAAGACCTTTCCAACGATGTCTCCCCCATCAAAATTGGCCCAGTCTTTCTCCCGTTATCAGCACACGAATTACGGAGGAGAAGTGAAAATAAAACTACATCTCCCATCATGCCTTGTGCTTACTTCCTGTAAGCTGCTGCCCTCCCCCTGTTCTATCCCCCCGAGCAAATTATTATATTGTAACGCCCACATCTCCCTTCCCTATGCATACACCCTCCCCATGCTGCTCCTGTCCAGTGATGAAGCAGCTGCCTCCGAGCTCACTGTAGTGTGGACACTGGAGAGTGGAGAGTGAAAGTACAACTACAACTACAACTCCAAGCATGCCCAGTTATTTTATATGCTGTTCGGGCATGCTGGGAATTCCAGTGGTGCCTCCAGCTGTTGCAAGACTACAAATTCCAGCATGCCCTGTCAGCTTTCTGCTGTATGTGCATGCTTGGAGTTGCAGAGGTGACTCCAGCTGTTGTAAGACTATACATCCAAGCATGCCGTGACAGCTAACTACTGTTTGAGTGTATAAAGGAGTTGTAGTTCACCAACACCTCTACTGTATCAGGAGACTCCTGGGAGTTGTAGTTCACCAACACCTCTATTGTATCTCTGTAGTCTCCTGGGAGTTGTAGTTCACCAACACCTCTATTGTATCAGGAGTCTCCTGGGAGTTGTAGTTCACCAACACCTCTATTGTATCTCTGTAGTCTCCTGGGTGTTGTAGTTCACCAACACCTATATTGTATCTCTGTAGTCTCCTGGGGGTTGTAGTTCATCAACACCTATATTGTATCTCTGTAGTCTCCTGGGAGTTGTAGTTCACCAACACCTATATTGTATCTCTGTAGTCTCCTGGGAGTTGTAGTTCACCAACACCTATATTGTATCTCTGTAGTCTCCTGGGGGTTGTAGTTCACCAACACCTATATTGTATCTCTGTAGTCTCCTGGGAGTTGTAGTTCACCAACACCTATATTGTATCTCTGTAGTCTCCTGGCTGGGAGTTGTAGTTCACCAACACCTGTATTGTATCTCTGTAGTCTCCTGTGAGTTGTATGTCATCAACACCTCTATTGTATCTCTGTAGTTTCCTGGGAGTTGTAGTTCACCAACACCTATATTGTATCTCTGTAGTCTCCTGGGAGTTGTAGTTCACCAACACCTATATTGTATCTCTGTAGTCTCCTGGGAGTTGTATGTCACCAACACCTATATTGTATCTCTGTAGTCTCCTGGCTGGGAGTTGTAGTTCACCAACACCTGTATTGTATCTCTGTAGTCTCCTGGCTGGGAGTTGTAGTTCACCAACACCTCTATTGTATCTCTGTAGTTTCCTGGGGGTTGTAGTTCACCAACACCTCTATTGTATCTCTGTAATCTCCTGGGAGTTGTAGTTCATACACCAGTGTTTCCCAACCAGGGTGCCTCCAGATGTTGCAAAACTACTACTCCCAGCATTCCCTGGTTGGGAAACACTGGCATACACACACACACATAACAGGGACTACAACTCCCAGCATGTGTCATTCAGTAGTCCCCCCCCCCCCCTCACACACAGAATCATCTCCAGTATGATATTTATTCCCTGTATACACCACCAGCCCGTGCAGTGTAATATGTCTCCTTCACACACACGTCCTCCCCTCCCTGCTCTGTGGTTTGCTCTGTGTTTTCCCCCATGAAAACTTGAATCCTCCCGGTGATAAGTGAGGTCCTATGTAGACAGAGCAGGGGAGGGGGGAGGAGCTGTGGACGTCCTCATTCTCCCCCTGCTTCAATCTTACAGATAGGGGCGTTTCTGAGGATGAGCCTATGGCTGCCTCAGAAAGCACCCGCTCATGCATATGCATAAGCAGGGAGGACCCGACAGAGGCTAGGGGGGGAGCACAAACACTGCTGGGAGGAAGAGATCTCCGTCCCCAAGATGGCGGCTGCAATGTAATGAATAGGGGACGGACGCAGGACTCCTGGGCTATGCTGGCAACTCTAATATCTCAGAAACGGCTGCATATAGGTAAATAGGACTAATTGACTGAATTGTATAACTTTTGTTTGGGGAACATTTGGGCAGGGATTTTTGACCACTACAGTTGTCCTTTAAGGACGCAGGGCATACCTGTACGCCCTGCGCCCAGTCCCTGTATTTAAAACGGGGTCACACCGTGACCCCGCGTCATACCGGGTCGGTCCCAGCAGCTTATGATAGCTGGGACCCTGGGCTAATAGCGCGCGGCACAACGATCGGATTAACCCTTTAGACGCGGTGATCGCCGCATCTAAAACGAAAGTAAAAGATTCCCGGCAGCTCAGCCGGGCTGATCGGGACTATCGCTATAAAATCGCGATGTCCCAATCAGCTAGGACGCGAGCAGAGGTCCCCTTACCTTGATCCATCGCGTCCGAATGGCGTTAGATTGCTCCAAGCCTGAGCTACAGGCTTGAGCAATCGACCCCCTATAACGCTGATCCATGCAAAGCTATGGCTTTACGGGGATCAGTGTAAAAGATCAGTGTGTGCAGTGTTATAGCCCCCTATGGGAGCTATAACACTGAAAAAAAAAAAAAAAAGTGAAAAAAAAAGTTAATAAAGGTCATTTAACCCCCTTCCCTAATAAAAGTTTGAATCACCCCCCTTTTCCCAAACAAAAAAAAACTGCGTAAATAAAAATAAACATGTGGTATCGCCACGTCAGAACTCTAAAAATATATTGTTAATTAAACTGCACAGTCAATGGCGTACGCGCAAAAAAATTCCAAAGTCCAAAATAGCGTATTTTTGGTCACTTTTTATATCATGAAAAAAATTATAAAAAGCTATCAAAAAGTCAAATCAATACAAAAATGGTACCGATACCGCCCCGTACGCAGAAAAATAAAAAAGTTATGGAGGTCAGAAGATGAGAATTTTTAACGTAAACAATTTCCTGCACGTGGTTATGATTTTTTTCAGAAGTACGACAAAATCAAACCTATATAATAGGATATCATTTTAACCGTATGGACCTAAAGAATAAAGATAAGGTGTAATTTTTACCGAAAAACGCACTGCGTAGAAACAGAAGCCCCCAAAAGTTACAAAATTAAAATTTTTCTTCAATTTTGTCCCCCAACGAATTTTTTTTCGTTTTGCCGTGGATTTTTTTGGTAAAATGACTAATGTCACTGCTAAAGTAGAATTGGTGGCGCCAAAAATAAGCCATCATATGGAATTTTATGTACAAAATTGAAAGCGTTATGATTTTTAGAAGGTGATGAGGAAAAAATGAAAATGCAAAAACGGAAAAACACTGAGTCCTTAAGGGGTTATACATAGTTATTAGGTCGCCCCTATTATTAGGTCTGTCTATTAGGTTATTAGGTCTGTCTATTATATTACTTAATTCCTTTAAAACACGGGAGCGAATGCCATCTGGACCTGGCGATTTGTCTATTTAGATTTTTTGTAGGCGGCACTGTACTTCTTCCTGGGTTAGACAGGTGACCTGTACTGGGGAGTTACCTTATCTCGCTGTATTTCACCTGGCATTTAATTTTCCTTGGTGAATACAGTGGAGAAGAATTTGTTTAATATATTTGCTTTTTCCTGATCCCCGTTTATAATTTTCTCCTCATCATTTTTTAAAGGGCCAACACTTTCATTTTTAACCTTTTTGCTATTTATATAGTTAAAAAAACATTTTGTAATTTGTTTCACTGTCTTTGGCAATGAGTCTATTTCGGCTTTTTTCTGTTTCTTACATATTATACATTTTTCTCTATAGCTTTTTAATGCTTCTTCACTTCACTTTAGTAGGTTAAATGCTTTATTTTTGTCATTTATTGCCCCCTTAACATTTTTATTCATCCATATTGGTTTTCTTTTATTTCTGACTCTTTTATTCCCATAAGGTATGTGACGGATCCTAGAGTCACCCTACCTACTTGGATGGACTTTAGGACATCACTATTTGTACCCCTCAGTTGATGTTGTCCAGTGTCATAAAGCTCAGAGTTAAAATACTTTTATTTACTGTTTTCATACACTTTCTGCACATGGTCCACTTTCGGTGCACAATACACCCTTTGCACACTGTCCACCTCCTTTACACAATACCCCTTTTGCACATGGTTCACATTTTGCACACGGTTTACTTTTTGCACACGGTTCACCATTTGTACAATGCACTAATTCTACACATGCTTCTCCTTTTTGCACACAGTCAGACTTCTGCACACCTCCACCTTTTGCACTCACGGCACTGTATAGGGAGAGCTAATCACCTTTATTGGATTATCTCCCAGACTCACTGTCACCTGTATTGTCTTTACTGACCCCTTCCACCTGTGATGTCCTTCCTATAAAAGAAGACACTTGTTCCACAATAAAGAGTTCTGATTTTATACCTGAAGACTGGTGTTGCCGGGTTCTTTGGGTACAAGGATGCAATAATCTCTAGTTCTGCCTGGGGATATTGCCTGTGATACGCTGGGGCTTGTCATCCGGAAGGAGAAGTCACTTTTGGCGGAGTCAGTCCGTCACAAGGTATATACATCTTACAGTGAGAATTTAAGATATTTTTAAAAGTCTCACATTTAGGGGATAAGTGTTTGTTCGCGGGGGGGTCCGACCGCTGGGACCCCCCCCCCCCCAATCTCCCTAACGGGGCGCCGCCATGAGCACTCATGGTGACGTAGCGTCGACCTAGAGGTCGACGGTGACGCCCCGTCTCCTCCCTGTCCCCATACAGTTCTATGGGGGAGACGGGGAGGCACGAACGCTGCCTCCCCGCCTCTCCCATAGAGATGTATGGAGGAGGCGTGTCGGCCGCAACGTCATGCTGCGGCTGGCACGCCCCCTGCACGGGAGAGCCACAGCCCCGTACAGGAAATCGCCGGGGGCCCCAGCGTTCGGACCCCCCGCCATCAAACACTTATCCCCCATCTTGAGGATAGGGGATAAGTGTTTGTAATGCTGCAGATATCCTTTAATGATTCTGTACAATACAGATGTGGTATCGACAAAAAATGAGCCCTCATACCACCCTATATACAGAAAAATGAAAAAAGTTATAGGTGGTCAAAATAGGGCGATTTTAGATTACTGATTTTGTACAAAAAGTTTTAGATATTTTTTTAAGCAGTACAAAAATATAAAAGTATCTAGCCATGGGTATCATTTTAATCGTATTGACCCACAGAATAAAGAACATGTCATTTTTACCGTAAAGTGTACAGTGTGAAAATGAAACCCTCCAAAAATGTGCAAAATTGTGGTTTTCATTAAAATTTCCTCCCTAAAAAAATGTTTGGGGTTCGCAGTACATTTTATGGTAAAATGAGAGGTTTGATTACAAAGTACAATTGGGCACGCAAAAAACAAGCCCCTATATGGGTCTGTACATGGAAATATAAGAGTTATGGAATTTAGAAGTAGAAGAGGAAAAAACGAAAAACTCAAAAATAAAATTGGCCTGGTCCTTAAAGGGGTACTCCGGTGGTCAACGTGGTTTTCCGTTTGTGACTTACCCTATTTGTTTTGTTTCATTTCTATTCTTGTTGTCTTTTTATCCCCCACTTTGTTTTCCTATCTTTGCTTCTATTTCCTGTTTCTTGCTGTGCTGAAAACTACAAATCCCAGCATGCCACATGCTTTGTTGGTTTGGGGCGGCTCCTTTCTTTTTGTTTGTTTGTTCCGCCCTTTACCCATCCTACTATTTTCCCGGGTCGGCCCCCTTATACACTATACTAATATAAATCAGCCTCGGTTGGGATACACTGTCATACACACACAAAAGGGACTACAACTCCCAGCATGTATCCCCCCCTCCCCCTTCACATATAGAGATAATTCCCAGTATGAGATTTATTCCCCTGCAGTCATACATCCCCAGCCCGTGCACCTTGTCATCCTCCCCTTGAGATAACACTTATCTTCTCTGTGTTCCTTCTCCTGTGCAGACCTGCATCCTTAGAATACAGAGCAGGGGGAGGGGAGGTGAGGAGCTGTGTACTCAGCTGGATGAGATGAGGGGACGTGGCTTATTCCTCTCTTGCAGACAGAGAAGGAAAAAAAAGCTATGACATCTTGTCCACAATAGACTCAGAACTGTGGACAAAAGTAAAAGAAAACACTCTGAACTACAGAACTTCATGCCCAACAAACAGGTAAGCAAAACACACACATGCTGCCAAAACATAGAACACATGTATATTGCAAAAAAACAAAACTTACAAAGAAGATGCCTCCGGAGTACCCCTTTAAGGTGAAAATGGGCTTGGTCCTTAAGGCGTTAAGGACACTCCATCTACCTCTTACTTTGTCATTGGTGCCAATATGTACCATGAATGCTGGGTCCTCTCCAGGCCAACCAAGCAACCTGTAAACTCAATACGCGATGTGCTGTATTCGAGCGCCAGGAAGACAACACACTGTTCGGCGATCCCGGTATTTGAAACAGATCGCCCTGTCTGTCCCCTTAATAATTGAGTCCCCCACTACCAGTACCTGTCTGGCCTGCCCTGAATTCCTCCCTCCCTCCTTACTGGGGCAGACACCCTCCTGGCGGTCAGAGGCAGAGTCCTGCTGCAGTACTTCTAGCTCTGAAATGGCATTACCCTCATCTGCAATCGGGCAAACTTGTTGGGGTGTGCCAGTTCCGGACTAGCCTCCCTGACACTCTTCCCACTACCCTGTTTTCTAACTGCAACCCAGCTAGCTGCCTGACTGTCCTGCACCTCTGTCCCACTATCCTCCCCAACCTCTACCCCAGAGAGTACTTGCTCAGTGAGCAGGAGACTCCTCTCCAAGTTGTCAATGCGTCTCAGTGTTGTCAGTTTCTCCTCTAGATCCAGTATCTGGGCTTCCAAATGAACAACTCACACACATCTCACACAACAATGTGCACCCTCAAAGGATTGTATACATTGTGCAAGATGCACACTTGACTGCCTTTTCCAACATGGAGGCCATACTAGATTTGGGGAGGGCAAAAATTAACAGTAAAAAAAATAAAATAAATAATCAAATATTTCAATTAAACTACCTGAATTTAAAGTCCCTTAATTTTAAGTCCCTTAAGTCCCGGTATGACCAAAAATGCATATCACAGTATTTTTGTAAGTTATGACGGTTCCACAGTATTTAACAGTATTCCCCACTCCTCCTCCTCCCTGGGGAACTAATCATGTGTGACTATGGCGCTGCTCTGAGATGCCAGCCACTGCGCTATAAATTAATAAGATGCAGCCGCGGAGCGGGAAACGATTAAAAGGAAAACTGTCAGATATTTTCTACCGCACTATCCTGGTGGATAGTGCGGGAGACACTGATTAAAACGAGCCCTACCTTACCCGGATCCGCCCGGCCGTTCGCCCGCAATTGTAGTTTTATTCTATGTGTATATCTTGCTGTAACTGACATTGATGTCAGCGCCGCTTATGAATATTCATCCCCCCTCCCTCCAGTTAGGAGCGGCGAAGAGAGGGAGAACTGGAGGGAGGGGGGGGATGAATATTCATAAGCGGTGCCGATGTCAGTGCCAGTTAAGCTGCAGAAGCCCGGGCGGCACACAGGATTATGATGATGATTATTTCCCCGATGTGGGGACAGCTGAAGCGGCTGATAATTAATTCATTTGAGGGGGAGGGGCACGACAGGTATTGCGGTATCGGAAAAATTCATATCGTGCAGGGAAAAAATTTCGGTATTCGGTATGAACCGGTATACCGCCCAGCCCTACTTCACACTCTTGTATACAGAGACACAATCACCAGCTCAAACAATCGCTTAGGCTAGGTTCAGACTACGGAATCTCCGGGCACTGCAGTCTCCAATAGATTGCAATGTGTTCCGTGAGTATTTCCGCCTGAAGAAAGAGCAACGCCATTCTTCAGGCGGAAATTTCCAAGTGGGTTTTCCGTTCACAAATTCCACTACGCTATACATTTTAGCAAGCGGAATTTCCGCCTGCAATTTCAAAGCGGAATTGCAGGCGGAAATTCCGTAGTCTAAACCTAGCCTTAGTGTACTTGCTTGTATAGTTACCAGATACCACATCTCTCTTCCACTGCCTGGAAGTGAATGCAAGTGACTATGTCTGTCCTCTCAGCTGAATGGGAACTTCTGGTTCGTCACAGTACTCCTGATCAGCTAACAGTTATTGATTTTTACCAACATTAAGCCTTTAGACACCGCAATAAAAAAAATTGATTGCAGCATCTAAAGGGTTAATGTTGGACATCAGCTTAGTCGGCGATGCCTGGAAATAGCTGTGGTTCCTAAATGCCAGGACCCACCAGGTATAAAGCACGCTCAGCTCCTGAGAGCACTTCATACAGCGAGGTTGCAGGACATACATGTCCTGTGTCCTCAAGGGGTTATATCTTAATAAAACACCTCAATGGTGATAATAGGTCAAATCACTTTTGCCTCAGGGCAATATTTTTGTAAAAAAATAAAAACTGCACTTTGAATAAGAAAACACATCAAAACTGCACAAAATGAAAACTGACCCAACCCACTTATGAGTCTAATGGGTTCCCCTGGGTGGAATCCAGCAACAACAGCTTAATTAGATGACCACAGGACTCGACAGCCTCTCTCCAAAGCCAGAAGATTCATGGGAAATGTAAGCAGCATTAAGAAAAAAATGTCAGTGTGAAATTGCAGCCAGTTTGCACACGTTCAAAAGCTCAACAACACAAACATAAATAAGTACATTTTTTGTTTTTAATCCTAAATTTATCGTAAATCCCGTTTCCTTTGCTGAAATTCAGATTGTGTTCTTATTAAGTCACATTTGCACCATCTAGTCTGGCTCCAGTTGCATCCATTTTAGTGCACAGTATAAAAAAAGCTTCCATTACACTTTTTTTTTTATTTCTTTATTAATCTATACCCGGTTTTGAATGTGTCCATGAGGCCTAACCTGGTTTAATTAGAAGGGAGAACCAGTCGGTAAATTTCTAATTCTTCTGCTTCTAGTCTGTGCTGGAGACGTGTCAAATAACCAGACTTTTTGAATTATCAGACATAGATCAGACATAGATGGGCCAATATAATTGATTAGATGGGCCAATATAATTCTCCAACAGGAAAGTATTCTCTATAAGTAGTACCTAGTACTATTTCAAGTTAATATAAAAATTCCCATTTCTTTGAAGGATATTCATACTCTGAGGCCATTTTTGCACATATTCAATATCATACAAGCTTGTATATCCATTCGTTTCTTCATATCCTGTCACGGTATCAATCACTGCCTCCTGTCCACTCAATCCCGTTTTGATTTATCAGCCAGCGCCTTTCTGGACTCCATAACTCGACCCAAACCATTTTAACAAGACAGTGACAAATAGCCCCCTGTATCACATCAACCTGTTCCACTTAGTAAACTAAGACACAGGAACGGTGACATCTCCACATAAAGCATTCCAGTCCCCCGACTGATGTATATTAATGAGGAGATGCGATTTGAAATGCCTCTTCCACATCACCATCTAATATGATCGAATTAGGAAATAGGATGATTTATTAAATTTTGCAGAGCTGAAATACTCCTTTGTGTCGTTCCATGTGAGGTTTGGAGAAGGAGCTGTTGCTTTCAATTTCTCTGCAGAGGACATATAGGAGTTTCACCGACAAATTATTGTCTCAAGGAGGCAAAATGTTATTAGGCAAATGCTCAATAGCGCTAAGCTAAATCAGTTTTGTTTTTTTCTAAATCCTAATTTAATGTAAATCACGGTTCCTAAAATTCAGCTTGCCTTTTTATTAAGTTCCATTTGCATCATCTAGTCTCGCTCCAGAATACTTTTAAGTTCATAGAACAAATAGGTAAAATATATAGATATAAAAAAAGGAAAAAAAACACCAAAAAAAAAAGCCCAGACGTTACAACCTCGATCACGGCATCATCATTAATTGATAACACTGGCATGTCCATCTTTTAGGGGATCCCTTTACTATGATTTGTGGTAATGTTTTTATCTAAACTATTTTATCTCCTCAGGGTATGCATTTTTTATAGACACAGTAAAGTCTTAGGCTATGTTTACACACAGTATTATGGAACGTTTTTGAGAAATAAAAAAGAATGTAAGAACAGCTGAAGATACGGACAAAAAACAAAAAAAAACAGACTGAAAAAAAGGGAGCAAATGTTTTTTGGGATATTAACCACTTAGGGACCATGGGCGTACCGGTACACCTTGACGCCCTGGTTCTTAAAGGCAGGGGCCGGATAGGGCTAACTGCTGATATTGGGATGCAAATGCCCAGGTGGGTCCCGAGATACTACCACCACCCCCAGTGACCGATTCCGGTCATACGGGTCACGTGTGACCCGATGACCCGGATATGCATGGTGATTGGGGGTGCAGAATACACCCCAAATCACGTCCTGTATCTATGGGGAGGTGGCGATTTCTTTCCCCCCCCCAGGAGCGCTGCTATTGGTCGGACGACCAATAGCAGCCGGCAGGGGAGGGGTTAACGTCCCCTTCCCGCAGCTCTGCTAGCCCATTGAGTTCAGTCAGCAGACAAAGCTGTGAGAAGGAGCCAGGGCCCTCAGCCGAGATATGTGCCCCTCAGGGCTGAAGAACAGATCTCCTGTGTCCAGTAGTGCCGGGTGAGTTTTATCTGCAGGGACAGATCGGAGTTAGAAAAAAAAAAAAAAGTTTAAAAAAATTAGGTCCTCAAGGGTTAGGTCCGCAGATTTTTCAGCGTGACCCGGGCCCTATTAGGGTCGTCCCATACATGACCTACATTCATATTCCATAGACGCTCATGATCACAGTGGAGTTGTGTTTTTAAGTGCGCTTGTTCATCACATATATTAATTTGATCACATTAAAAGTTATGTTTTACATATTTTGTGTGACACAAGCAATATAGAGGCTTCTTTTAACCCCCCTGGGGTTATTTTGTTGCACTATTAGGGGTTCAGGGCGCTCCATTTGCCCCCCCCTATTTTTTTTTTTTTGGCAGCAGCATTTTTTTCACCATATAACGGTGTGTGATTTATAATCACACACCGTTCTATATAAAAGTTACACCAAGCACACACACTACATACTCCACACACACACTACGTCCTCCTCATCATCTAGCACTGATGATGAGTCCCCTGTATGGCAGCGGAGATGGTTGACACTAGTACGAGCATCCAGCTCCCTCCGGTGAACCTGTCTGGAGACCCCCAGAGGGTTATCAAGCTATGGATTCCTGACTTTGTTGGTGACTCAGGAATCCGGATTGACACTAGGGATCGACCGATTATCGGTTTGGCCGATATTATCGGCCGATAATCACGATTTTGGGCATTATCGGTATCGGCAATTACCTTGCCGATAAGCCGATAATGACCTGGCCCCCGCACCCCAACCCCCGCACCGCCCCGGCCCCATTGCCTCCCCCATCCCCGGCTTTATAATTACCTGTTCCCGGGGCCCGGGGTCCACGCTACTTCTGGCTCCTGCTGCATCCTGCGTTACGCTGTGCGCAATGACGAGTGACGCGACGTGACGTCACCGTCAGCGTGCACAGTGACAGCTCAGGAGGATGCCACCGGAGCCAGATGTAGAGTGGACCCTGGGAACAGGTAATTATAAAACCGGGGATGGGGGAGGCAATGGGGCGGGGGCGGGGCGGTGCGACGCGGCACGGTGGGGCGGTAGGGGGCGCGGACCTGCGGTGGGGGGAGCGGTGCGGCGGTGGGGGGGGGAACGGTGCGGCGGTGATAGGACTTAGGACCCCCGGACAGGCAGGGGGAGAGAAGCGGGTGGTGGCAGCTGCAGTTCATAGATTTAAAGCGCCCGCTTTAAATCAATGATCTCCAGCGGAGTCGCGGGGGGATAAATAGCCGATAACTTATACCGATATTCCGGTATAAGTTATCGGCTATCGGCCCTAACCTCCACCAATTATCGGCCCTAAAAAAAACTATATCGGTCGATCCCTAATTGACACGGCTGGATACACTGAAATTTACTATTTTAGTTATTACAGCTTTGTTAATCACATGGTGGAGCAGACGAATCTGTACGCCCAGCAGTTCATCACCCACCATCCGGAATTGCTGTGCAGGTGGATCGTGAGCTCAGTGAGAATGACGACAACGGGGAACAAAGTAGGAAAATATGTGTCAAGAAATTCTGATTGTAAAGGGTACCTGTGACACTGCTATGGGGGCTGGGCATGTTTAAAGCTCCCGGATAATCTCATGGTCCGAGACTTGCTCCAAGACTGATGCAAATAGAGGACAAATTTCTGTAAGTCTCATAGACTTTGGCGATTGAGGAGATTCATCCTCTGATGGTGTCAATCTTGGAGAATGCCTCGGGGTACAAGATCGCCCAGAAGCTTTAACCCCTTAAGGACTGAGCCCTTTTTCACCTTAAGGACGCAGCCCTTTTTTGCAATTCTGATCACTATCACTTTTATCACTTGGGATGCTTTTACTGATTATTCTGATTCCGAGATAGTTTTTTCGTGACATATTCTACTTTAACACAGTGGTAAATTTTCGTCTTTACTTGCATCCTTTCTTGGTGAAAAATCACAAAAGTTCATAATTTTTTTTTAAATTTTGCATTTTTCTAACTTTGAAACGCTCTGCTTGTAAGGAAAATGGACATTCCAAATAAATTATATATTGAGTCACAAATACAATATGTCTACTTTATATTTGCATCATAAAGTTGACATGTTTTTACTTTTGGAAGACATCAGAGGGCTTCAAAGTTCATCAGCAAAGTGTGTTAACCCTTTAGGTGTTTCATAGGAATAGCAGCAAAATGATGGAGAAAATTCAAAATCTTCATTTTTTACACTCATGTTCTTGTAGACCCAGTTTTTGAAATTTTACAAGGTGTAAAAGGAGAAAAAGACCCCCAAAATTTGTACCCCAATTTCTCTCGAGTAAGGAAATACCTCATAGGTGGATGTCAAGTGCTCTGTGGGTGCACTACAAGGCTCAGAACGGAAGGAGTGACAATGGGATTTTGGAGAGTATGTTTTTCTGAAATGGTTTTTGGGGGGAATGTCGCATTTAGAAAGCCCCTATGGTGCCAGAGCAGAAAAAAAAAAAAACAATATGGCATACTATTTTGGAAACTATACCCCTCAAGGAACGTAACAAGGGGTTCAGTGAGCCTTAACACCCCACAGGTTTGACGACCTTTCGTTAAAGTCCGATGTGTAAATAATTTATTTATTTTTTCACTAAAATGCTGTTTTTCCCCCAAATTTTACATTTTTGCAAGGGGTTATAGGAGAAAATGCCAATCAAAATTTGTAACCCCATCTCTTCTGAGTATGGAAATACCCTATTTGTGGATGTCAAGTGCACTGCTGGTGAATTACAATGCTGAGAAGAGAAGAAGTCACATTTGGCTTTTGGAAAGCAAATTTTGATGAAATGGTTTTTGGGGGGCATGTCGCATTTAGGAAGCCCCTATGTTGCCAGAACAGCGAAAAAAAACACATGGCATACTATTTTGGAAACTGCACCCCTCAAGGAATGTAACAAGGGGTACAATGAGCCTTAACACCCCACAGGTGTTTGACAAATTTCCGCAAAAGTTGGACAGGAAAATTAAAACTTATTTTTTTTCACTAAAATGCTGATGTTACCCCAAATTTTTCATTTTCACAAGGGGTAATTAGAGAAAAAGCCTCCCAAAATGTCTAATCCCATTTCTTCTGAATATGGAAATACCCCATATGTGGATGTAAAGTGCTCTGCTGGTGCACTACAATGCTCAGAAGAGAAGGAGCGACATTGGGCGCTTGGTGAGAGAATTTGTTTGGAATGTAAGTCAGGGGCCATGTGCATTTACATTGCCCCCCCCGTGGTGCCTGAACAGTGGACCACCCCTCACATGTGACCCCATTTTGGAAACTACACCCCTCACAGAATTTAATAAGGGGTGCAGTGAACATTTACACCCCACTGGCGTTTGACAGATCTTTGGAACAGTGGGCTGTGCAAATAAAAAATTGTATTTTTCATTTTCACGGACCACTGTTCCAAAAATCTGTCAGACACCTTTGGGGTGTAAATAGTCACTGTACCCCTTATTACGTGAGGGGTGTAGTTTCCAAAATGGGGTCACATGTGGGGGGGGGTCCCACTGTTCTAGCACTATGGGGGCTTTGTAAACACACATGGCCTTCAATTTCGGACACATTCTTTCTCCAAAATCCCAATGGCGCTCCTTCTCTTTTGAGCATTGTAGTTCGCCCGCAGAGCACTTTACATCCACATATGGGGTATGCTCTTACTCAGAAGAAATGAGGCTACACATTTTGGGGGGCTTCTTGCCTATTCTTCATAGTGAAAATGAAAAATGTAGGGTAACACCAGCTTTTTTGTTTTTTTTCCATTTTCACATCCAACTTTAACGAAAATGTGTCAAACACCTGTGGGGTGTCTATACCCCTTGTTACGTTCCGTGAGGGGTGTAGTTTTGTGTTTATGTCAGAACCGCTGTAAAATCAGCCACCCCTGTGCAAATCACCAATTTAGACCTCAAATGTACATAGTGTGCTCTCACTCCTGAGCCTTGTTGTGCGTCCGCAGAACATTTTACGTCCACATATGGGGTATTTCCGTATTCAGGAGAAATTGCATTACAAATTATGGGGGTCTTTCTTTTCCTTTTACCGCTTGTGAAAATGAAAATTATGGGGCAACACCAGCATGTTAATGTAAAAATAAAAAAATTTTACACTAACATGCTGGTGTAGACCCCAACTTTACCTTTTCATAAGGGGTAAAAGCCCCCAAAAATGTGTAACACAATTTCTCCCGAGTACGGAAATAACCCATATGTGGCCCTAAACTGTTTCCTTGAAATACGATAGGGCTCCGAAGCGAGAGTGCGCCATGCGCATTTGAGGCCTAAATTGGGGATTTGAATCCGCCACAAAAATACCCCACGGCAGTGTTTCCCAAACAGGGTGTCTCTAGCTGTTGCAAAACTCCTAGCATGCCTGGACAGTCAGTGGTTGTCCGGCAATACTGGGAGTTGTTGTTTTTCAACAGCTGGAGGCTCTGTTTTGGAAACTGTCGTACAAGACTTTTTTTTTTTTTTATTGGGGGGGGGGGGGGGGGGGGGGAGACTGTGTAGGGGTATGTGTAATGTAGTGTTTTTAGGATACATTCACACGGTTGGGCTTACAGTGAGTTTGAGCTGGGAGTTTGAGCTGTGGTGGAAAATTTGCAGCATCTCAAACTTGCAGCAGAAAACTTGCTTTAAACCCATCCGTGTGAATCTGTTGGGGGTGGGGGGGGGGGGGAAAACCTCCAGCTGTTGCAAAACTACAACTCCCAGTATGCACTGACAGACCATACATGCTGGGAGTTGTATTTCTGCAACAGCTGAAGGCACACTGGTTGCGAAACACTGAGTTAGGTAAACTCGGTTTAACAACCAATGTGTCTCCAGCTGTTGCAAAACTGCAACAATCAGCATGCATTGACAGTCGAAGGGCATGCTGAGAGTTGTAGTTTTGCAACAGCTGGAGGTACACTGCTACAACTCCCAGCATGCCCTTTGGTAGTCTGTGCATGCTGGGAGTTGTAGTTATGCAACAGTGAATGCAAACTTTTTCATAGGAAAAATGTGCCTCCAGCTGTTGCACAACTACAACCCCCAGTATGCACAGACTACCAAAGGGCATGCTGGGAGTTGTAGTTGGTATGCCAGCTGTTGCAAAACTACAACTTCCAGCATGCCCTTTGGCTTTGCATGCTGCGAGTTGTTGCTAAGCAACAGTAGGAGGTGAACTGGACTCACCTCCTGCTGTATCGTGCCGCTCCTGTCCCTGCCACCGATCCTGAGGGGACCCCCGCCGGACCAGGGCAAGGTAGAAGACCCCCCGCCGGCGCCGAACTCCGGTCCAATCGCCGTCCCGATCACTGCCCAGCAGGTCCGTTATTGGTCGGTTGTTCTGACTGATCAGTCACGTGATCGTGAGGCAGCACCCGTGCCACCTCACTCCTGCTGGGTATGGGTGAATGGGGCTGTCTTGGACAGCCCCATTCACCCTTTTTTTTCCGGGTCACCGGGTCACCAGAGACCTGATTGTCCCGGAATAGTGGAAAATCTCAGGTCTGAATTGACGCACGATTTGCCGTGATCGCCAACATGGGGGGCAGCAGTCATCCCGTTCTGATCACCGTGTCCGGAGACGTGGTGATCCAGGAAAGCTTCGCCGTAAATGTATGGCGCTGTGCGCTAAGTACTTCTTAGCAGCGCCGTACATTTACGGCGCTCGTCCTTAAGGGGTTAAACATATTTTGCTGCCATTGTGACATCACAGATACAATGTAATGCTTATTGGTATGTGTATGGAAAACTCAGTGTTGTAGCTGTCTAAAAGATTAAAATTACTTTTATTGTTTGTAAATAATTTAAGGACTTTCTCTATATGTTCAATTTTTGCATATTTGTCACACATAAATGTTTCAGACCAAACTACTTTAAAGGCTTAGATAACCTAAGTCAGTGTTTCCCAACCAGGGTGCTTCCAGGTGTCGCAAAACTACAACTCCCAGCATGCCCGAACAGCCAAAGGCTGTCCGGGTATGCTGGGAGTTGTAGTTTTGCAACATCTGGAGGCACCCTGGTTGGTAAACACGGACCTAAGTAAATACTTGTTGTTTTTTAATAGTCCTTTATTAAAAGATCTCTGTCCACTTTTCCAGAACCACCACATAGATTTACAATGTGAAAGGGAGATCTAGAGAGTGAAGCAAGATTCCTGGGTGCCTGGTCCCATTAACCAGCTCTCTGAGGCGGGTCACCGCTGTGCTCAGCAATTCACTGACCAAGCACTTCGTGCATTTCAAGAAAAAAAGTGCTCAACATTAGAGACCAGGCACCAACAGAAAGACAGCAGCATGGGATCAAGTAGGTGGAAATAACTTATTGTTAAGCCAACTTGACCCATTTTAATAAATGTTGGCACGTAAGATTTTAATCTTTTTCAATTTTGAGTACAACATTTTCCATGTGCTTTAGAGCCCACAATGGCCAAGAAAGAATTTAAATATGATTACACCATAATACTGACAATTGCAATCAATTCTAGTTAGACCTCTCTCCCCCAATGCATCGGTCCCTGGGAACAAGTATATTAATATCAATAGTAACATGATTAAAACTGCTCCAAAATACTGTCTTCACCTTAAGATTTAATTTACAGTAACATAGCAAAGATGTACAGTAGCCATATGGGTGTCTCACACAACTAGAGATGAGCGAACTTATAGTAAATTCGATTCGTCACAAACTTCTCGGCTCGGCAGTTGATGCCTTATCCTGCGTAAATTAGTTCAGCTTTCAGGTGCTCCGGTGGGCTGGAAAAGGTGGATACAGTCCTAGGAAAGAGTCTCCTAGGACTGTATCCACCTTTTCCAGCCCACCAGAGCACCTGAAAGCTGAACTAATTTACGCAGGAAAAGTGATCAACTGCCGAGCCGAGAAGTTTGTGACGAATCGAATTTACTGTAAGTTCGCTCATCTCTACACACAACCAATACATGGAAGTTATAAATAAATGTTTATATTTGTGGATAGGAATAAAAAAAAAAAAATAATGGAAAAGAAAAAAAAATCAGCACCTGAAGATCTGAGACCTAATCAATAACATGTTCTCTCAAAGCTGAAAAAAGGAATTATAGTGGACCTATCAGCTCTCCTGACATGTCTTTTATTTATTCATATATTTCCAGTTCTAAGAAGAGATGCTCCAGTAGTGTTATTTTATAGACGAGAATTAACTAAAACAAATATGTAAAGAAATTTGACAGGTCCTCTTTAACCCCTTAAGGACCAGGGGTTTTTCTGTTTTTGCACTTTCATTTTTTCCTCCTTAATTTTGAAAAATCATAACTCTTTCAGTTTTGCACCAAAAAATCCATATGATGGATTCCTTTTTTTGCGCCGTGATCCGACGTTTTTACTGGTAGCATTTTTGTATTGATCGGACTTTTTGAACGCTTTTTATTCATTTTTTCACGATATAAAAAGTGACCAAAAATACACTATTTTGGAATTTGGAATTTTTTTGCACATACACCATGGACCGTGCGGTTTGATTAATTATATATTTTTATAATTCTGACATTTCCGCACGCGGCGATACCACATGTTTATTTACACAGTTTTTTTTTTAATGGGAAAAAGGGGGGTGATTCAAACTTTTATTAGGGAAGGGGTTAAAGGATCTTTATTCAGTTTTTCTTTTTGCAATGTTATAGCTCCCACAGGGGGCTATAGCACTGCACACACTGATCTACATTAATCAATGGTTTCTCATAGGATAACAATGATCAATGATTCTGCCGATTGACTGCTCATGACCGGATCTCAGGCACTGAGCAGTCATTCGGCGATCAGACACCAGGAGGCAGGTAAGGGGACCCTCCTGCTGTCCTACAGCTGTTCGGGATGCTGGGATTTAACCTCGGCGATCCCGAACAGCCCCTTTAGCTAGCCGGGGGTAATTTAGTTTCACTTTAGACACGGCGATCAACTTTGAATGCCGCGTCTAAAGGATTAATAGTGCGCGGCACCGCTATGAGTGCCACGGGTCCGGCCATTGTTAGAGGCCAGGCCCGACCCGCCGTGGCCCTGGGTTATAGAACGGGAGCGGACTCAGGGCGTACAGGTACACCCTTGGTCCTTAAGGGGTTAAAGAACTTGTGAAATCAATGTTTAGATTGGTGATGGTTTAACCTCTTAAGGACGCAGGGCGTACCTGTACGCCCTGCGCCCGGTCCCGTTATATAACGCGGGGTCCCGCCGTGACCCCCACGTCATACCGGGTCGGTCCCGGCAGCTAATGATAGCCGAGACCCTGGGCTAATAGCGTGCAGCACCGATCGTTGTGCCGCGCGCTATTAACCCTTTAATCAACTTTGATCGCCGCATCTAAAATTAAAGTAAAAGCTTCCCAGCAGCTCAGTCAGACTGATAGGGACTATAGCGATAAAATCGCGATGTCCCGATCAGCTAGCACGCAAGCGGAGGTCCCCTCACCTGTCTCCGTCGCGTCCGATCGGCGATTGATTGCTCCAAGCCTGACATTCAGGCTTGAGCAATCGACCACCTATAACACCGATCGATGCAAAGCTATGGCTTTGCAGTGAACAGTGTAAAAGATCAGTGTGTGCAGTGTTATAGCTCCCTATGGGAGCTATAACACTGCAAAAAAAAAAGTGAAGAAAAAAAAAAAGTTAATAAAGTTCATTTAATCCCTTCCCTAACAAAAGTTTGAATCACCCCCCTTTTCCCATAAAAAAAAAAAACTGTGTAAATAAAAATAAACATATGTGGTATCGCCGCGTGCCGAAATGTCAGAATTATAAAAAAAATATATAATTAATAAAACTGCACGGTCAATGGCATACGCGCACAAAAATTCCAAAGTCCAAAATAGCATATTTTTGGTCACTTTTTAAATCATGAAAAAATTTATAAAAAGTGATCAAAAAGTCAGATTAATACAAAAATGGTACCGATAAAAACTTCACATAATGCGGAACAATAAAAAAGTTATAGGGGTCAGAAGATGAGAATTTTTAACAAATACATTTTCCTGCATTTATTTATCATTTTTTTCAGAAGTACGACAAAATCAAACCTATATAAGTAGGGTGTAATTTTAACCGTATGGACCTACAGAATAAAGATAAGGTGTCATTTTTACCAAAAAATGCACAACGTATAAATGGAAGCCCCCACAAGTTACAAAATGCCATTTTTTCTTCAATTTTGTCGCACAATAAAAAATTTTTCCATTTCGCCGTGGATTTTTTGGTAAAATGACTAATGTCACTGCAAAGTAGAATAGGTGGCGCAAAAAATAAGCCATAATATGGAATTTTATGTGCAAAATTGAAAGCGTTATGATTTTTAGAAGGTGATGAGGAAAAAAATTAAATTGCAAAAATGGAAAAATGCTGAGTCCTTAAGGGGTTAAGAGCTGAGAGCCTTACCGATCTCTTAAAGGGGTTATCCAGGAAAAAACTTTTTTTTAATATATCAACTGGCTCCAGAAAGTTAAATAGATTTGTAAATGACTTCTATTAAAAAATCTTAATCCTTTCAGTACTTATGAGCTCCTGAAGTTGAGTTGTTCTTTTCTGTCTAAGTGCTCTCTGATGACACATGTCTCGGGAACCGCCCAGTTTAGAAGCAAATCCCCATAGCAAGCCTATTCTACTCTGTGCAGTTCCCGAGACAAGCAGAGAAGTCAACAGAGAGCACTGTTGCCAGACAGAAAACAACAACTCAACTTCAGCAGCTGATAATTATTGAAAGGATTAAGATTTTTTAATACAAGTAATTTACAAATCTGTTTAACTTTCTGGAGCCAGTTGATATATATAAAAAAAAGTTTTTTCCACGAACACCCCTTTAAGAGAAT
This sequence comes from Hyla sarda, assembly GCF_029499605.1. NCBI lineage: Eukaryota > Metazoa > Chordata > Amphibia > Anura > Hylidae > Hyla > Hyla sarda. The sequence continues at coordinate 130,513,769 of NC_079191.1, read as the reverse complement.
GACCAGAAGGACTTTGATGAGCCTGTTTGTTTCTGTTGGGCCCAATCGGCTGTGCTCTGAATGTGGGTTAAGCAGTAAACAGATTTTCAGAGGAAGCCAGTTTCTAGTAACTTCCCCCAAATATCCATACACTGTTTGCCCCAAACTCAGAGAAGAGCTGAGCAGTGACATTTTTAAAGAGACAGGTACCCTTTCTTATGAATCTGGTGTATAGATAAGGATTGTGCTTCCCCTTGCCACTCCCCGCCCCCTCAGCAGTGATTCATAGGCGACTGCTGTGTGTCTAATTCCACAGCTGCCAACCATCACCAATGAGTAGGCAAAGTTAGTAAGAGAATAAGCTCTCCATGGGGGAGATTTATCAAAACCTGTGTAGAGGAAGAGTGGTGCAGTTGAATATAGCAACCAATCAGATTCCTTCTTTCATTCATACAAGGGCCTCTGAAAAAGAGTGATCCTTATTTATTGCATATCGAAAAATCATAGCATTTTTTTCTTAAGGTAAAGTACACAAAAGAAGAATACCTTGATGTTCTGGACCTATGAACTTTTCGTGACTTCACTCGGTCTCGAGACCTGCTGGAGCTACGTTTCCTTCTTGAATTGTAAGACGACTCACTGCTAGAACGGTGTCTCCGCCTAAAGCCATAAAGGAAAAAAAAATTTGACCACACTTTTTTTTTTACTTTTTCAAGGAATATCAAAGGCAACTGTATGGAAGGATTTGCCAGTTTGTGCGCTAAGTGTGAAAAGGCAGATGAAGTTGCAGTATCTTACTCTGTACACAGAACATTGCCTAACAAGGAAGAAGGGCAGAAATGGGGGGACATCTGATTGTCTTTTCACCCACATTACTACTAAAAGCAGGACCCCAGGATGAGCGCATTTACTATGTGAGAATGAGGTGAGAAAACATGCATTTTTAAAGGTCAGTCACTAGAAAAAGCCTTAAACAAGTTTAACCGTTTCCAGTCATTGTTAGGCCTCGTTCACATTGCTGCTGGACTCCTCTATTCGGAATTCTGTCGGCAATCCGGCCAGAAGGATGGGAGTTTAGCGGAGAAAAAAAAAAAAAAATAGTGCAAGCTCTATTTTTTTCTCCACTAGATTCCTGTAAAATTACCAGATCACTGACGGATCCCATGCAAGTGAATGGGGTCCGTCGGGGCCGGATAGTAGCCGTTTGCATCTGACCTGTTTTAGGTTCAAAAAATAAAAATAAAGAGCCGATCGAACTCTTAACAGGCTGGATGAAAATGGCAATGTGAACGAGGCCTTAGTGCCAAAATAACATGTAGTATTACGGTTAATATTTTTTTTTTAATCCAAAACCAGAAGTGGGTCCCAAACAAACGTGCACATTTTTCTGTAAAGTTTTTTTTCTGTGTTGGTTCCACTCCTTGTTTTGGTTAAAATATTATGTGAAAAGCCAGCCTAAATATCAGAGCATCCGAGCTACCTGTAAGGTTTTGTTTTCACACATCAAAGTCTACTCTTTGTAAACTTCCTCTTGTTTAATGCCTATGGACATCGCTACATCGATTTTTACTGTTGATGTATTTCCTGAATACAAAATGAAAAAAATTTCTAAACAATCTTCATTCGATATCTCTGACCATTTACCTGCTACTAAAAAAAAGATAAATCAATCAGATGTACTTTTGGCTTTCTCAGTGTTAGAGATAACAGCAGGGAAGGAGAGTAAGTTGTATACTAGGGATGGGGGAGAGAAACCTTGGAGGACAGCTCACAAAGGCTGGAAAAAGAGAAGAGAGCACACAGGGGAGGATGATACAAGACTAAAAGAGAGAATATAGAGCACACACAGCAAGCTGCAGAGGCTGTGGAAGCCAAAATATGCATTTTTTTTGTTTTATAAACACCTATGAAAAAAGTATTTTTCAAAAGTATGAATTGGGTTCATTTAAAGGCTAAGGGGGAGATTTATTAAGACCTGTCCAGAGGAAAAGTTGCCCAGTTGCCCATAGCAACCAATTGGATCGCTGCTTTCATTTTGCAGAGGCCTTGTTAAAAATGAAAGAAGCGATCCGACTGGTTGCTATGGGCAACTCAGCAACTTTTCCTCTGGACAGGTTTTGATAAATTTCCCACAAGTGCCTAGTTATGTAAGTAAATCTAACTGTATTCTAAAGCAATAACTAACCTTTTGTCATAAGAGTGTGAACTGGAATATGCTTCTCGTGAGCGAGATCTGGATCTCCTTCCTGATTTCTTATGACTGCGCATCCTTCCATCAGATGAGCTACTTGAAGAGGAACGTCTACGATGCTTCTTTTTTTTACGGGTCCTAGTATCTTCCCCTGAGTCTGAGGAACGTCGACCCATTATGGAAACTTCAGGAGACAAAACAAAAATAAAGAATGATTTCTAGAATGGTTTACATATACACAATTGCTAATGCACATCACAAATTCCAGGCTTTATTATTTGCTTACACACACATTTACTATTGCATAGAAGCTTTTAAGAAAAGTGGACAATGAGTAATGATCACATGTGACATTTATGGTCTTTGTTGCAATGAGTTAATTTATGTACTTTAAATATTCACTACTAGAAGTCCCAATACAGTTATCCAATTTCCAACCATGTTAATAAGAACCATTAAGAATAAAATGTGGGCAGAAGAGAGGGGATCGACTGTATTATTAATTGGGTGTAAGACTGTGACATGTATGGTGGTCTGGGATCGCTATATTTCCCCAAGGTACCTGTTGTATGTGGACACCAGGTTTTAGGATGCATGTATCTCATCCAGGGAAAGTGGGTGAGATACGGTTTAGAACTTTTGGTAGGTCCTGTTAACGGGCTTGGATTTCTATGGGATGAAAGGCATTCCCTTTCTGGGCCACTCCAGGGTTTCAGACTAGCCCAGATCAGCACAGGTACTGAAGACAGCTCCTCACTGGGCTTTATAAAGGAACCTGTGACCAGATTTTTCACTCAATAACTGGTGGCAACACATTATATAGGGTAAAATAAGGACTATTATCCAGTCCCGCTGCTCTCCAGCCCATCAGTGTAAAAAAGTTTTAAAACTGGCCTGAGCTGCATGCTAATGCCCTGTAGTCATTGATACGTGCAGCATCCTGAGGCAGTCAAGGCACTCTAGGCTTATCGGGGCCTTCAGCGTGCTGAGGGAGCAGAGCAGTGACGTCAGTGCCTGAGCTGTCAATCACATGTAACTAGGTGTGATTCGAGCGCAGAGCACAGTGACTACCTTAGAATGCCACATGCCCAATGACTACTTACAGAGAGTAAGCATATGGCATGGGACAGTTTTAAAAGAGATGTACAGCAGGAAAAAAAAAAAAACATATCCCCCAAGCGATTTCCCATACGGGGTCCTGGCTAGGCTCATTGGTGCGTCTCCGCCTCTCCCATAGAGATGAATAAAAGGGGGCGTGTTTCGACCAGCTACCGTGCTGGGTGCAACACATCCCTACAGGAACAGAGCCGGGGCCACATACGGGAGATCACGGTCAGACACCCCCCCATCAGACATGTTTTCCACTATTCCAATCACAGCGTCCAAAGTGAAAGTGAAAGATGCTGGCTGCTCAATGGAGCTCACGGAACCCCAGAGGAGGGTCCCCTTACCTGCCTCCTGCCGCCCGATCCACGATTCAATGATGTAGCCTGGTTTAGCCAGGCCATATCACTGGATTGCCGATCACACTGTGTATCCTTTGGATAGGGGATAAGATGTCTAGGGGTGGAGTACCCCTTTAAATTCCTAAGCATGTCCAGAGCCCACAATTAGAGATGAGCGAAGTTACAGTGATTCGATTCGTCACAAACTTCTCGGCTCGGCAGTTGCTGACTTTCGCCTGCATAAATTAGTTCAGCTTTCAGGTGCTCCGGTGGGCTGGAGACTCTCCTAGGACTGCATCCACCTTTTCCAGCCCACCGGAGCACCTGAAAGCTGAACTCATTTATGCAGGCTAAAGTCAGCAACTGCCGAGCCGAGAAGTTCGTGACGAATCGAATCACTGTAACTTCGCTCATCTCTACTCACAATAAGGCCAGGAGACTCTCAAACTCAGGATAGGTGGGACCTGAATCTATCGGACATTTATGGCATATCCTGAAGATGTTCAGATAGGAAAAGCCCTTTAAGCCTTATCTGGATAATAGTGGATAAATGCTTTGTATGCATATATGCATAGTTGTCTCTTGCCTAAGATGAATGGGGGTCCTCTGTATAGGGGGGGGGGGGTCTTATGTATGACCTGTCCTCTGTATAAGGGGGGGGGGTCTTATGTATGACCTGTCCTCTGTATAAGGGGGGTGGGGTCTTATGTATGACCTGTCCTCTGTATAAGGGGGGGGGGGGGGTCTTATGTATGACCTGTCCTCTGTATAAGGGGGGGGTCTTATGTATGACCTGTCCTCTGTATAAGGGGGGTGGGGTCTTATGTATGACCTGTCCTCTGTATAGGGGGGGTATCATGTATAACCTGTCCTATGTATGAGGGTCCTATGCGTAAGCTGTCCTCTGTATGAGGGTCCTCTGCGTGAGCTGTCCTATGTATGGGGGGGGTCCTATGTATGAGCTGTCCTCTGTATGGGGCTCCTATTTATTAGCTGTCCTCTGTATGGGGCTCCTATTTATTAGCTGTCCTCTCTATGATGGTCCTCTGTGTGAGCTGTCAGGTCCTCTGTGTGAGCTATCCCCTGTACAGGGGTCCTATGTATGAGCTGACCTCTGTATGAGGGTCCTATGTATGAGCTGTCCCCTGTATGGTGGTCCTATGTATGAGCTGTCCCCTGTATGGTGGTCCTATGTATGAGCTGTCCTCTGTATGAGGGCCCCATGTGTGAGCTGTCCTCTGTATGAGGGCCCCATGTGTGAGCTGACCTCTGTATGGGCTTCCTATGTATGAGCTGTCCTCTGTACAAGGGTCTTATATATGAGCTGTCCTCTGTATGAGGGTGCTATGTATGAGCTATCCTATGTATGGGGGCCCTATTTATGAGCTGTCCTCTCTATGGGGGTCCTCTAGTTGACCTTTGTGTGAGGGTCTTAAGTATGAGCTGTCCCGTGTGTGAGCTAACCTGTGCATGAGGGTGCTCTGTATGAGGGTCCTCTGTATGAGCTAACCTGTGTATGAGGGTGCTGTGTATGAGGGTCCTGTGTGTGAGCTGTCCTGTGTATGAAGGGTCCTGTGGATGAGGGTCCTATGTGTGAGCTGTCCTGTGTATGAAGGGTCCTGTGGATGAGGGTCCTGTGTGTGAGCTGTCCTGTGTGTGAGCTGTCCTGTGTGTGAAGGTCCTGTGTGTGAAGGTCCTGTGTGTGAAGGTCCTGTGTGTGAGCTGTCCTGTGTATGAAGGTCCTGTGTATGAGGGTCCTGTGTATGAAGGTCCTATGTGTGAGCTGTCCTGTGTATGAGGGTCCTATGTGTGAGCAGTCCGGTGTATGAGTGTCCTGCGTATGAGGGTCCTATGTGTGAGCTGCCCTGTGTATGAAGGTCCTGTGTGTGAGCTGCCCTGTGCATGAGCTGCCCTGTGTATGAGGGTCCTGTGTATGAGGGTCCTGTGTATGAGGGTCCTATGTGTGAGCTGCCCTGTGTGTGAGCTGCCCTGTGTGTGAGCTGCCCTGTGTGTGAGCTGCCCTGTGTGTGAGCTGCCCTGTGTGTGAGCTGCCCTGTGTGTGAGCTGCCCTGTGTGTGAGCTGTCCTGTGTGTGAGCTGCCCTGTGTGTGAGCTGCCCTGTGTGTGAGCTGCCCTGTGTGTGAGGGTCCTGTGTGTGAGGGCCCTGTGTGTGAGGGTCCTATGTGTGAGCTGTCCTGTGTATGAGGGTCCTATGTGTGAGCAGTCCGGTGTATGAGTGTCCTGCGTATGAGGGTCCTATGTGTGAGCTGCCCTGTGTATGAAGGTCCTATGTGTGAGCTGCCCTGTGTATGAGCTGCCCTGTGTATGAGGGTCCTGTGTATGAGGGTCCTATGTGTGAGCTGTCCGGTGTATGAGCTGCCCTGTGTATGAGGGTCCTGTGTATGAAGGTCCTATGTGTGAGCTGTCCGGTGTAT
>NC_079191.1:130485220-130502720 GCF_029499605.1 Hyla sarda | reverse complement strand
TTACCGGGAGGTTCTGGAGAGCGGCCCGGCCCGGGGCAAGGAGCAGGCCTGTGCCGAGGGGCTCCGGGAGGACGGGATACCGGTGACCCGGGGGATAGCAGGGGGTGGAGGTGGCGGAGGAGGAGGTGGAGGTGGTGGTGCCAGATCACCGGTGCTGGAGCTGGAGATGACCGCCGACAGGATCCGGGACAGCGGGAGCCCCAAACTAACAGAGGGTAAGTATTCTTCATCTCATACATATATATGTGGATACTGTGCTGTGGGCCTCAAATCTCTACACTGGTCTTATACACGTCTATAGATGACACAGATAGATAGATAGATAGATAGATAGATAACAGATAGATAGATAGATATATAGATAGATAGATAGGAGATAGATAGATAGATAGATAGATAACAGATAGATAGATAGATAGATAGATAACAGATAGATAGATAGATAGATAGATAGATAGATAGATAGGAGATAGATAGATAAATAGATGACAGATAGATAAATAGATAGATGACAGATAGATAGAGTTAGATAGATAGATAACAGATAGATGACAGATAGATAGATAGATAGATAGATGACAGATAGATAGATGACAGATAGATGACAGATAGATAGATGACAGATAGATAGATCAGTGTTTCCCAACCAGGGTGCCTCCAGCTGTTGCAAAACTACAACTCCCAGCATGCCCGGACAGCCTCTGGCTGTCCGGGCATGCTGGGAGTTGTAGTTTTGCAACAGCTGGAGGCACCCTGGTTGGGAAACACTGAGATAGATGACAGATAGATAGATAGATAAATATAGATCATTTATGCTATAATATTGTGCACTAGTTGAAAAAGTTCCATGATGTCTCCAGGAAATGTCCCAGCACAATGTCCAGCTGTATATAGGAGTGTAAGAGATTGTGCATGAATTATTTACAGCACCATATGTGCACACTCCACTAACTGCACTCACTGCTGACAAGTGTCACTAGATACAATGCCTTCTACTTGGGATCATTCACATAAACAATCCTGAGGATAATACCATCTATAATAATAATAATAATAATAATAATGATAATGGGATCCATAATAATCATCATCATAGCAGTAGAGAAGCTGGATGATATTATCCCCAAACCCCTTGACTACATCATGTTCTCCGGTTAGTTACTCGTTGCTTTCCCAGGACTTCTGATCATTTCTATGACTAGCAGAGTATTCATGCATTGCTACAATTGTCAGTATTATTATTGTACAGTGACGGCTTAAGTTACTCCACATTTGCAGCGGATAAAAGTAACAATACTCAATGTCTACTGATACAAAATTATCATCACCATCATCATCATTTTACCAGTAAATTATTGTTTTCGATGGTGAGAGAGATTATATTGGATATAAATGTAGTGATGAATAGTAAAGAGATAAATAGAGAATACATGATTGTATATGAAATTGTTCTGGTTTTAATTCAATTTCATATGAACATATTTTCACATGCTTTAGTATATAAAAATAAGCAAAATTATCTCTCTCTCACACACACCATACATATATATATATATATATATATATATATATATATATAGTACACACACCTGTATATTAATGTTATATATACATACATATATATATATATATATATATATATATATATATATATATATAATCAGAATCAACATCATCACCTTTATTATTATTATTATTATTATTATTATTATTAGTAGTAGTAGTAGTAGTGCTGGTAACAATAATAGTTGTAATAAAATACTAAAATAAAATACATAAAAAGAATAGATAAATAAACCTAAATCTGATCTCTGCTGAGATCGCCCAGACTGTACACAGAAGGGAACAAATATGATGATGTGATACATTTGTATAATCAAATCTCAGACAATGCAGGGATTTGCCTATCATGACTGGCACAGGATGCCAGCTCTGGGGCTGCTTGTTAGGATAATAAAGAAGAATTAGTTGGCATAAAGAGAAACTCCCGGAAATGATTTTCTAAACAAATGTGCGCGGTGCTGAGCGGCCGGCGGTGTACACAGCTGTACACACGTGTCCGCACACTCCCCGCTACACACGACCTGTTGTGTCACTATGCACGCTCAGGGGTTGGCCAGTGACAGATAATTAATTATTTTTTTTAACTTAATTAATATTTCAAATCTCTTTGTTTTATTTAGACAAATAATCTAATGTTTAGATTATACTGATCATTTCTCTACTTCACAAATCTGATTTAATGACAACAATATAGTAGATGGAGGTGATGAAGGTCACTAGTGCAGGAATCTGTTCCCTGATCTATGGGGAGAGATAGAATTGTATCTTTACTGTACTATCATGGATATGTGCATCATAGTGTTACTGGACTATCTATTGCAGTGTTTCCCAACCAGGGTGCCTCCAGCTGTTGCAAAACTACAACTCCCAGCCTGCCCGGAGGCACCCTGGTTGGGAAACACTGAGATAGATAGATAGATATGAAATTGATATAGATAGATATTAGATAGATAGATATGAAATAGATATAGATAGATATGATATAGATAGATATATCGATAGATATTAAATAGATATAGATATGATATAGATAAATAGATATGAAATTGATATAGATAGATATGATATAGATAGATAGCAAATGCAAAAGATATATCAATACTAAAATCTAAAATACAGATAGATATGAAATAGATAGATAGATATGAAATAGACAAATAGATATGAAATAGATGGATAGATGTATATGAAATAGATAGATATGAAAGAGATTTAGATAAATATGATATAGATAGATAGCGAGTGCAAAAATATATATATCAATACTAAAATTTAAAAGATAGATATAAAATAGACAGATAGATATGAGATAGATAGGAAATAGATAGATAGATAGATATGAGATAGATAGATATGAGATAGATATATATGAGATAGATATATATGAGATAGATATGAAATAGATTGATATTTCATTAATACCTTTTGTATCTTTACTGTACTATCATAGATATATGCATTATATATTGTGTTACTGGACTATCTATTGCAGTATTTCCCAACCAGTGTGCCTCCAGCTGTTGCAAAACTACAACTCCCAGCATGCCCGGACAGTCTTTGGCTGTCCGGGCATGCTGGGAGTTGTAGTTTTGCAACAGCTGGAGGCACCCTGGTTGGGAAACACTGATCTATAGTGATCTTCTTGAATGCTGTAGCTTATGATCAGGGACTGCTGTGTGTACAGAAGTATTTTACATAGAGTTGTGAAAAGTGCTTAAAAAAATTGTGATGTTAGACATCAGGTGTGGGTGTTGTATGGGGGAGGCGGGGGAGTCCTCTGTGCTGCTGTTCAAAAGGTCAGAGTCTCATCACAAGTACCCCCCACCTTATGCAGTGTCCCCAGATATGAAGGAACGGAAGGAGGACCTGAAGGTTCTGGAGGAAGAGGGGCAGACAAAGATCAAGCAGAGAAGGAGTCGGACCAACTTCACCCTGGAGCAGCTGAACGAGCTGGAGCGGCTGTTTGATGAGACCCATTACCCTGATGCCTTCATGAGGGAAGAGCTGAGCCAGAGGCTGGGGCTGTCCGAGGCCAGAGTACAGGTACCGGTCCGAGAACTCCTCTGTATACCCAGCATGTGACCCTCCATATATCCCTATTATCAGAGGCTGGGGCTGTCCGAGGCCAGAGTACAGGTACCGGTCCGAGAACTCCTCTGTATACCCAGCATGTGACCCTCCATATATCCCTATTATCAGAGGCTGGGGCTGTCCGAGGCCAGAGTACAGGTACCGGTCCGAGAACTCCTCTGTATACCCAGCATGTGACCCTCCATATATCCCTATTATCAGAGGCTGGGGCTGTCCGAGGCCAGAGTACAGGTACCGGTCCGAGAACTCCTCTGTATACCCAGCATGTGACCCTCCATATATCCCTATTATCAGAGGCTGGGGCTGTCCGAGGCCAGAGTACAGGTACCGGTCCGAGAACTCCTCTGTATACCCAGCATGTGACCCTCCATATATCCCTATTATCAGAGGCTGGGGCTGTCCGAGGCCAGAGTACAGGTACCGGTCCGAGAACTCCTCTGTATACCCAGCATGTGACCCTCCATATATCCCTATTATCAGAGGCTGGGGCTGTCCGAGGCCAGAGTACAGGTACCGGTCCGAGAACTCCTCTGTATACCCAGCATGTGACCCTCCATATATCCCTATTATCAGAGGCTGGGGCTGTCCGAGGCCAGAGTACAGGTACCGGTCCGAGAACTCCTCTGTATACCCAGCATGTGACCCTCCATATATCCCTATTATCAGAGGCTGGGGCTGTCCGAGGCCAGAGTACAGGTACCGGTCCGAGAACTCCTCTGTATACCCAGCATGTGACCCTCCATATATCCCTATTATCAGAGGCTGGGGCTGTCCGAGGCCAGAGTACAGGTACCGGTCCGAGAACTCCTCTGTATACCCAGCATGTGACCCTCCATATATCCCTATTATCAGAGGCTGGGGCTGTCCGAGGCCAGAGTACAGGTACCGGTCCGAGAACTCCTCTGTATACCCAGCATGTGACCCTCCATATATCCCTATTATCAGAGGCTGGGGCTGTCCGAGGCCAGAGTACAGGTACCGGTCCGAGAACTCCTCTGTATACCCAGCATGTGACCCTCCATATATCCCTATTATCAGAGGCTGGGGCTGTCCGAGGCCAGAGTACAGGTACCGGTCCGAGAACTCCTCTGTATACCCAGCATGTGACCCTCCATATATCCCTATTATCAGAGGCTGGGGCTGTCCGAGGACAGAGTACAGGTACCGGTCCAAGAACTCCTCTGTATACCCAGCATGTGACCCTCCATATATCCCTATTATCAGAGGCTGGGGCTGTCCGAGGACAGAGTACAGGTACCGGTCCGAGAACTCCTCTGTATACCCAGCATGTGACCCTCCATATATCCCTATTATCAGAGCAGCAGGTCAGTGCACGGTTGCAGTTGATCATTCACAGTTATAAATATTTGGATTTGAATTTATTCTTTTTTTTCGTTTTAAATCTATTTTCTTATAAATAGCCCCTTTACATTCCATGACTGCAGAGTTGAGTTCCACATAAGATGTAAATCCATTCCCGGCATCTATTATAATATAATCCTTCCTCCTGATCTTCTCCCACCAGCTTCACATTCAGCTATAGACACAACCCGACATACTGTACAGATCCTCCAGCCATACACTCTGTTCACTAACAATCTCCATGTTCTATATCAATAAGTGCCCTGTCCCCAATCTGCTCGTCTGAATATTGTATTATTTTACTGTAAATAGAAATCGTGGGTAACATAACAGACTAGTGCGGTATTACATGGTGCGCGGTTAGGATTCCAGCCGGTAGTTTGTAGCAGCTTGAGTTTTGTCTGTGGAATAAGATGAATCTCCGGGGTTTACAGGTAGAAAACAGTTAAACTACTCGCAACATTTTATTAGATGATTTACATAAACTACTTATCATGTAGAAGTGGGACTGTGATGCCTGTGTATATTTATTTATGTATCCAAACGGTATTAATGAATCTATCTATCTATTTCATATCTATCTATTTCATTTCTATCTATCTCATATTTATCTATCTATCAATCATTTAGATTTTAGTATATATATATATATATATATATATATATATATATTGCATTTGCTATCTATCTATCTATCTATCTATCTATCTATCAATCTATCATTTAGATTTTAGTATTGATACATATTTTGCATTTGCTATCTATCAATCATTTAGATTTTAGTATATATATATATATATATATATATATATATATATATATATATCTTGCATTTGCTATCTATCTATCTATCTATCTATCTATCTATTTATCTATCTGTCTGTCTATTTATCTATCAATCTCAGTGTTTCCCAACCAGAGTGCCTCCAGCTGTGGCCAAACTACAACTCCCAGCATGCTGAGAGTTGTAGTTTGGCCACACCTAGAGGCACTCTGGTTGGGAAACACTGATCTATCTATCGATTTATATCTATCCATCTATCTGTCTATCTCATATCTCTCTATCATATATCTATCATCTATTTATATTTCTACATCTATCTGTCTATCTCATATCTATCTATCATCTATCTATCATCTATTTATATCTATACATCTATCTGTCTATCTCATCTATTATCTATCTATCTATCTATCTATCTATCAATCAATCAATCTATCTCATATCTCTATCTATAATTTGTCTATCTATCTATCTATCTATCTATCTATCTATCAATCTATCTATCTCATATATCTCTCTATCTATAATTTATCTATCTATCTATCTATCTATCTATCTATCTATCTATCTATCTCATATCTCTCACTCTCTATCTATGATCTATCTATCTATCATCTATTTATATCTATACATCTATCTGTCTATCTCATCTATTATCTATCTCATCTATTATCTATCTATCTATCTATCTATCTATCAATCTATCTATCTCATATCTCTCTCTATCTATCATCTATTTATCTATCTATCTATCTATCTATCTATCTATCTATCTATCTATCTATCTATCTATAATCTATTTATATCTATACATCTATCTGTCTATCTCATCTATTATCTATCTCATCTATCTATCTATCAATCTATCTATCTATCTATCCATCCATCTATGTATCTACCTCTTTACGTTTGCTCTGTGAATGTGTTGAAATGCGCCAATTCCATCTTCTAGCTCTTCTCTGCGCCATTCTCTGAGGGAAGCAATAATATTACCATAATAATAGGACAATTATTCAGTGAGTGTAATAGTGTAATACACAGAGGAGCAGCCTAAACCTCCTCCTTACAGGGAGCGAGTGCTGCTGTGACTGGTAATAATACTATATATAAAGCTACTAACCTGCATTCTGTATATAATATTGGCCCATACTTGTAATTCCTTAGCACTGTTTGTGTACATAACTCCAGAGTCCCGGCCTTATATGTAGAGTCATATTATATTACAGTTATATTTACATTTATTTCCTTTCTTTTAGGTCTGGTTTCAAAATCGGAGAGCAAAATGCAGAAAACAAGAGAACCAGCTGCATAAAGGTAGATTAAGCAAACACCATTGTATGTGCTGTATAATGCAGGATGATACATCATAATGGCTGTATGAAGGGCATTGGCTACACATAAAATGCTCAATAACAAATAAATGGGATACAACTTATATTTTGTAAACAATGTTATGTTTCTTTATACAATTAACTCTTGCATTACATCCCTCTTTGACACATTAACCCTTGATGCCTCAGTGAGGCACAGCAGAGCACAATCAATATAATCTGTCTGTACTGAGAGGGGGGGGGGGGGGGGGCTCTGCTAGAATAGAGACCTCTGCAGATACAGGTGGGGTCCTGCAGATCTGATCTTTTTCTCTGATGTTTGCAGGAGTTCTTATAGGAGCAGGGAGCCAATTTGAAGCTTGTCGGGTAGCACCTTATGTCAATGTGGGAGCTCTGAGGATGCCCTTCCAGCAGGCAAGTACATTATCTGCTACTCTGTGTGATACTTATCCTACATCAGATCTTTATTCCTCCTCATCATAAAGCTGATGTGCCCATAGAAAGACAGGACAGCAGATAGAGCTGTGTGCTATCCAGAAATAGCCAGGGCAGGAGATTGACAGATTCATTCACTGTTTATATAATGGTTCCACTGAAAGCATGTTTGTTAATAATTAATAAAGTGACTACATGCAGCTCAATTATACAGACAATGACATCACTGCAAACCAGAGACCTGACTACAATGTCAAGACACAAGTGTTAACACCAGGGTGTCCTGTCCTACTTTATTTATACTCCCTTCTCTTGCCTGCTCATCACATTTACTACTGGAATCCCTTAGATACAATAGTTAGCACTGCCCATAGTCTTCTTGAGCTCAATCAATGCTTATGTAGGTGTATGGGGTATTTAACAGTTTATAGCCTAAGAGTTAGAGAAGAAATCAATCTGCCAAATCCATGTTTTTCCCTCAAGCACATTTTAGACACAATCTATACTAGTCTAAATAATGCTGCACAGAACTGTAGTAATGGAGTGCAGTGTATTATATTGCTCTTTTATACACCAGTGATGTTATTGCCTTGCCTGCTAAGAAGTAGAAGAGAACCTAATTAAGTACATTCTAAAATGTAACATTGTATCCATTTTACTAATTTCCACCTAAGATAGTACTGAAGTTTGGAGTATTTCCTCTCTTATATGCCAGTTTCTTTTCTTGCTGGTTGCTGATGTATCTGACAAATGTTCACTTTAGAAAATCTTCAAGTCTGAAATACATGTAGGATTTTTTTTTTAAATAAACACATCTTTATTTAATTTATTTACCAGTTATTTCAACACATTTCAATGCAAAACATTTATATGATATGACATGAAATCGTGTCGTTTCCAAACACTAAATCTGTAGTGCCACGTTTACAACACTTTATACATTTGTTCCTTTGAAAAGAAACCTGTATGAGGAGTCTTACTTGACAAGTGTAAAATTATTGTTGTTGGAAATATTTAGCATACAGAATATTTTGCAATATTAAGTCTTTCAGTCGCACCCCTAAATATTAGTATATATTAACTGAATTAATTTCTTTTTATGTTTTAGACCATTTCACCATCCCCATGGCAGCTATGGGTAAACAGAAAATGCTGCATTCAGTTCTTCTAGTTTTGTTAATGCTTTGTTATTTTTTTTTCTTTTTATGGCTCTTGCTTGCGTGCAATACTATTTTGTAGGATAGTCATTGCAACGTGCCATCCTTGTCCTTCCAGGTTCAGGCACAGTTGCAGCTGGACAGTGCTGTGGCACACGCTCATCACCACCTACACCCACATCTGACAGCCCACGCCCCGTACATGATGTTCCCTGCTCCACCCTTTGGTCTCCCATTGGCAACGTTGGCGGCAGAGACGGCGACGGCTGCGTCAGTAGTAGCTGCTGCTGCAGCAGCCAAGACCACAAGCAAGAACTCAAGTATTGCAGATCTCAGACTGAAAGCCAAAAAGCATGCAGCTGCCTTGGGGCTTTGACTATCAATGCTTGGGGCCTCAGATTGTGGGGCCCTACAGACGTTACCCTAAGTTCGTTATTTATGACATGGTCTCAGTCACAGCCAAAACCCCCTTTGAAAACTTCAAGGGATGAAGAGGTAATAACTCAAACACCAGAAAACGTTTTCATTTGAGATGTTGGTCCTCCATATGGTATCACTACCTACAATATACCTTCCACTTTCTCGGACCAAAATGGCTACTAAGACTTTGAACGTATGGACACTGAGACCACAGAGACAAAGCACTAATTATATTTCTTAAATAATCTATATATTAGAATTTTTGTATGCTGATGTGTGTGGAAAATGGGGGATAGGGTTCACACACATTTTGTGCTGTGGAACGTAAAAGAGAAGAAAAGTGGAACAAAAATAATAGATGTGATCTATTATGAAAGGCAAAACAAGGAGAAAGAGGTTTTGAAGTTCCCAAGTTTTGACACTGACCCTTTTGTGCAAAGTTCACTTTAATACAAGGAATACAACAAGTGAGGCGGGCCTCCTTGTGTATCATCTTCTGGATACCCCAACACTTCTGGAAGAGTGACTAGAGTAAAAAATGAAGACTATTTATTTGCTTATTTCTAGTGGCAAAATGTACAACTGACTCTGCAACAAAATCCTGGTTTGCATGTATTTTTCTCATTTCATTGATGCAGTTTCTATTTACATAGCCTTCATCCTTCAATTTAGCTAAAGAAAAAGCTATAAGACAGTGCTTGCCATCTGCAGTCCTTAAGAAGTATAAGACCCTTTATATACAACTTCACCTACTTTGGTGACATATGTCTGTGGGGAAATATCTGGTATTCAGAAAGCGAATGGACTGAGTCTTTTTCTTGAATAGAACCCATGATCCAAAGGGGAGATGTAATTTGACTCTTAACATTGGCCAGGAGTGTACTGTATTAAAGATGATATTTAATGCACATCCCATGCTAGCCTTAAGGCTACATGTAAAATATGTTAATACACATGAACAAAATTTATTTTGGTTACATTGTGACTCGATAGGTAATTGTTAGCATTTTCTTTTCAGCAGAGGTGTATTCTATTCAAGTACTTTGTGATCCTTATTTTGAATACATATAGATATTTAATGTGGAAGTGGCGATTGTAATCACAGTTTGCTAGCAAACGCAATTTGGAGATTTGAGCAAGGGGCGGGGGGAAGAAAAGCTCTCCTAGAAATGAACTCTGACGGGTGGGCTTTGTAACTATTTGTTCTCCATGAAAACAAGTTATTTATATATTCCATTTTCAGTGTGCTTTTAAGTTATTTTACACTTTGTATGTTATTGCTGCATAACATTTGATGTTGGTACAATATATTTTAAAAGAAATCACTCAGGTTTATTTCATCTCTGTTAACCACTTTTGGCTACGTAATTTCAAATACAAAGCTTATCAAAACTGAACTAAAATGCCAAAGTTTGTTTTTTCCATTTCTGGTTAAATGGCTGGGTAGGTTTAAACAACTGGTAATACGTTTATATTAACATAGTAGATAGAAATAATATTATACAGGGTAATCTTACATTAAAGCACAATAGTATGTAAGGTGACAATTATCATCTGAAGGATTTAAAAAACAAATCTTTATCAGGAGTCGTCATCATCGTCTACGTGTCGTCATCATTAAACATCTGTATAATATGGAATAACAATACATGACAAATAGATCTGAGATGTGACTAGAGATCATTTTATAATAATAACTCTACATTTTTCCTTAAATGGATAGTCTAATTCTTCAAATGGAAACGACAATTACTTATGAAAGTTGGCTCACTAAGGACATATGCACACTGGTGTTTTTGTGCAGTATGTTATTGTGGAAATATCTGATCATGAATCAGTCAGCGGATCCTATTCATTTCTATGGGACAAACTGCTGCCAAAGTTCAGCAATCGAAAAACATAATGCATAAAATACAGTAGTGCGGAAGCTCTAGTGTGTCTAAACAAGTCATTCTTAATACTTTATAATAAATGTAAATATGCTTTCTTAAAATATTTTTAATATTCTTAATCTAATCTATTTATGCAACTTAAATTTATCTGTAGCATTTTTATAAACAAAGGAAACTGGACACATGCAAATACAAAAAAAAAAGCTACATCAAATAAAACATTCTTAAACAAACATTAACTATCTGACTGCTAGTAATGGAACAAATCTAAAGAATAATACATTTATCTCGAGTATGTATTATTCACATATCACTATTGTAGTTGCCACTATTGTATTGTTTTGATGCATTCAGTTTTTTCAACATATATATGTTTTATATATATGATCTATGACACATAGATTATAGTCATGTAATATAAATACATCCTTTTAAACATACATTACACAATAATATTGGGATGTTATCATGCGTTCATTGTTAATACATGTACACACACACACACATATATATATTATATTACCATATTGCACCCCATTTTGATAAATATTGGTATTTGTGGCACACTGTGCAATACATGTGTTGACTGCCATATTTATATCCTTTTGGAAAGCAGTAATAGATGAACACAAGCATGTCTTCATTGGGTAATGGTTATGTCTTAAGATTCCATTTTGCTATTCTAGCATTTTTCTTTTAATGGTATCTTGCACAAAGTCATTCAATAACTAATCAATTCAGGGTTAAAACAGTTTATTTTTTAAAAGCAAAATTACCCTGGAAGACTTCGCCCCCACCCTATAAAATCAGTACATGGCAGCTGTTTAGGAGGCTTAAAGTGATTAATTTATGCCTGGTGTTGCAAAGAATCAGGCTGGGCACAGTTTCATGCATGTTACTAGAGGCATTTTACATAAATACTTACATAAAGAATGATCCTCAGCGAGTAGGGAGAGACAGCCTCAAACCATTGACAATCATTTTATTAGCACATAAGCTTCCTATGTGTGCACTGACGCTCTCTGTGGCTCAAAAAAACAGGATTGTTCACAAGCGGAATTTTAATTCTCTTTTGCAAATCAAGAGATAGAGTTTAATACAAACACTGTTCTGAGATACTTGCAGTACTTAATCTGAAATCGGATAACAAACTGCATGAATATGATTTTTATACCTTACCCATCTTTTGGATTATGGTAGACCTCTTTATTAGACAACCGTTAGTAGTCCCCCCCCCTAAATATAATTGTGAGGCAGATTTAATAATATTGGCTTAGATTAGGCTAGCCTAAAGAAGATGTGCCAAATGTATCACTGAGGCACACACGCTTTCATAGGTTTAGTACATCTTTAGTACATGTTTGACTCAACTATTTCTATACTACCCTTTGGGGGATATACTTTAGACCAGTTTTATGTGGCAACAACTAGTGCACACTATCAATAAATCTCATACATTTTCGACAAAGCTATGTCTCTTTTTCTAGAGACTTTAATAAAGTGTCAAGCAAGGCACCAAAAGTGGCTAAAATGTGATGCATGACATTTGCGCAAGTATTTCTCTTACGCGTCAGAATTCTAGTGCACTGTCTGTAGTAAATCTGCCCGATTGTTTCAAATAAGCACGAGGAAGATATTTTACGTTTCTCTTTAACTGCCAATTTACTTTTAAGGTCTCTTTTACATCATCTTCAGGAGAACTGCCTTTCATTACATTTTTTACATTAGTAAAGACAAAAACATTTCATAATGAAATGTTGGGAAATATTATTCTTTTGTGCCGAAATCCAATCCTCTGATTGATAACAAAAGCTGTACAGGAGAGTGGTTCTGCCACTCAAGCATAAGAACCGATATATAACAACAGATTGAGGGGCAAGTGTGTGATCCAGCTCCCCTGGAAGCGGAATAAGCACTTCCGTATAGAAGAGTAAAGTCCTGTAGGGACTGACATGTTGCTTCATGGTTTATTAAGGTCAATAAAAACTTGATTTGTTTCAAATATATCTCTTAAGACTAAGAGCCAGAACTAGCTTGAACCATTTCAAATTTATTCCTCCTGGTCATGTTGTTAAAGGCTTTAATAAATTGTTAAAGGGTAGCTCTCACCATCCTATTTTTTTTTTTTGCTAGCCCATTCTGTCCCCCCCCACCCGCTACTGCACTAGCCCATTCCCTCCTCCCCCCCTCATACCCCGTTCCCTCATTACACTTGCAGTTACTGTAGAGTCCGGCAGCGGGCGTGCAGGGACAGCAGCGGCAACGAGGCGGCGGCGATGTGCGGGAGGAGTGGCCTCCCAACCAGTGGCCGGGGAGCCAATGCTCTCGCTCCCGCATGTCTGATTGACAGGCAGGGAGCGAGTGCAGCCTAACTGAAAAAGGACTGATTGCCACTCCAAAATCAGTCCTTTTTCAGTGGCCGGTTTTTAAATGTAAATTAAACCTTTTTAATGAAAAAAAAAAAATAATAAAAGTATATTAGAAATATGTTGTAGTACAGAAGTACTACAACATATCAAAAAATAAAGTTGGTGACAGTGCCCATTTAAGCAACGCATCAGTCTTCACTGGACTTTTCTTTGTTATAATCTATAACAACAGAATGGAGAAAAATGAGAAGAAAAGAAAATGGAGATTAATAGGAATCAAGGTCTGACTGGCCAACCAGAAGATTAGAGGACCTTTCAACAGGTCCAGGTTCAGTCACAATAATACGGACAAAAAAAAGAGCACCATGTAAGGATCATTTCCTCTTAGGGACCCACGATTCCCTAGTCTACACTGATAGGAATAGTGAAGACAGTGACACATTTTGCTGCCAGATGGAAATAAGGAAGTACGCAGCGTTCAGATATACTTCTCCTTTTAGACTCCACTTACAGGTGTAAATTGAAGCTTCTGTACCCCAATGCAAAAACTATAACTGGACCCCTTACTTATATGTTATATTTATATTACTGGTGTCTTCTTATGTGGCTGATAGGGCTTGTGTGCAACTGCTACCTCTGCATCCCTATACCTACTACACTTGCACCACTTCTGATTTAAAACTGCACCAAAACTTTAAAGTGTGAACTACATCCAAGAGTTCATTTATGTCAACGATAAATAAGTGTGACTTAAAAAGCTAAAGCTAAAAACTCTTCTAAACCTTCAAAACTTCTAAACTCTTCTAGCCAAAGGTGTCATTGTGCTACAGTATAAATAAATGCAAACACTATGTTTTACTCCTTTTTTCATCATTGTCCCCATTTACAGTCCTATGTGCACTTCTAAAGCATCTATCATTAGTGACAGTCCAAAGGGAAAACTACAAAGACAGGTACTGTAAAATTTTGAAGAATGCTTATATTTTTTTTATACTAAACCTTGCATGCACATTGCACCATATGAAAGAACTGAAAAAGCAGTGGAGTAGGAAAAGGCGTATGATTGTTTGCGTCAGTAAATGTTACCAAATCTTTATTTCTGATATGTCGTCTTAAAATTCCAAAATAGGAGTAGTAGTATCAGTACTGTTACTACTACAGTGCTCCCTCAAGTTACAATATTAATCGGTTCCAGGACGACCATTGTATGTTGAAACCATTGTATGTTGAAACCGTTGTATGTTGAGACCAGAACTCTATGGAAACCTGGTAATTGGTTCTGAAGGTACCAAAATGTCATCCAAAAATAGGAAAAAGTGAGGATTAAAGATAAATAAGTAGATGAATAATATAGATAAAGCAAATCCTTACATATAAAAGAAAGATCCGCTGGGAGCTGTAAATCACTGTCTATGTCAGTGTTTCCCGAGTGTTTCCCGAGCCAAAGGCTGTCCGGGCATGCTGGGAGTTGTAGTTTTGCAACAGCTGGGGGCACCCTGCTTGGGAAACACTGGTCTATGTAGAGGACAGGAGCTTCTTCAGGGTCCTGTACAGTAAACGCAATGTCCTAAAAAAGTAACATGGTGTCGCCTTCACCTGGTGTCCAAAGAGCAGTAACCCTGGTACAGGTAAAAAGTACAGAACATGTAATACCTCCCTGTACTGTAGGGGGTGCTACCAGACATCAGTCAGTGCATACGCTTCAGTAATACAGGTGTTTTACTAGTAAATTGCCCCTTCTGATTGGTCGGTTCTTCCGGCCATTGACACGTTGCACAGATCTAGATTGTCCGTAACATTGTATGTTGAGTCTGGTTTAAACTTACACTGGTCCAGAAAAGACCATCATATGTTGAAACTATTGTATGTTGAGGCCATTGTAGGTTGAGGGATCACTGATACTACTATTACTCATTCTCAACTTAGTCACACTAATAGTATCAATAAGTGGCGAGGAATTCTGAACACCAAGCCTTCATGTTAGTCATATAACAGGATTATATTTGGAATATCATAAATCAGGTACAGTATAAGGATCCACTTGGTTATTTGTACAGCAGCTAGTGGTATTTCTCACCTCATTCTGAGACTTTCACTGCTGGTAAAATCTTCTTCTTACTTGGGCCAGGACCAAAGAATTTCTAACATGATCCTTATCAAGGGCATGTCCATAACTCCTGACTGAGGGCACTACTATGAAGTACATCATGGCACTAGCATTAGTTACATTTAATGCAACTATTGCAAAGATGCTGTAATGTTTCTAACAATCTAATCTCAATGCAAATCTGGTTGTACGTGATTTATTTTTAGCCTGAACTCTCTTAGTACCTACCACTGCCTTATTACTTGCGGCCTGAGACTGTAACCTCTGCTTACAATGATTATGCCCCATGTTTATATCTTTTTCTGGGCCCCTGCATGCTTGTAAAATATATAGGAATGTCAGGAGGAATATGCAGGATGTAAATTGGGCATCTGACTTGCAAAATCCTTGGCTTTAAATGGGGGGTGGGGGGGGGGGGAAGGTGAAGTCTGTTGCCTGGTTTTTGATGGCAAAAGTACTGACATATGATGGGCCCACACCTTAAAGGGGTATTCCAGGAAAAAACTTTTTTATATATATCAACTGGCTCCAGAAAGTAACAGATTTGTAAATTACTTCTATTAAAAAATCTTAATCCTTTCAGTACTTATGAGCTTCTGAAGTTAAGGTTGTTCTTTTCTGTCTAAGTGCTCTCAGATGACACCTGTCTCAGGAAACGCCCAGTTTAGAAGAGGTTTGCTATGGGGATTTGCTTCTAAACTGGGCATTTCCCGAGACAGGTGTCATCAGAGAGGATTTAGACAGAAAAGAACAACCTTAACTTCAGAAGCTCATAAGTACTAAAAGGATTAAGATTTTTTTAATAGAAGTAATTCACAAATCTGTTTAACTTTCTGGAGCCAGTTGATGTATAAAAAAAAGTTTTTTTTCCTGGATAACCCCTTTAAGTCATGGTATTAGATGCCCCAAAAAATATTTGGTTGAATTCATATGAAAAGGTTTGCTCTGTATACCGTTATTATATTACGCTATCTCATCATTGACCTTTTGAACACAAATGTTGTACATGTGACTACCAGAAAGCATATCTAGTTTATTACAACACTTTCAACTAACACTCTTGCCTTTTCTCTGTTGATAATACAGGCATAATAGTTTATAAGAAACTGGAATGTCATATCTCCTATCAAGTGGGTCTAACTTTCTGAGGAAATAACTTTGTCGAACACTTCAGGTAAATGGGAATGTGTCATCAGAAAATAATCTATTGCTTGAATCAGGTTGTATATTAAAAGTAATTTTTAAGATTTTTTCATGATTTTTTTCAGTTTTCCATTTTACTATGGAGTTTTACTTTTGTCACAAATCTAATGTTGCTTCCTGTTCTGTGGAGAACCTTTCCAGCAGCGTCCTCATCACAGACAAGATTACAGTGAAAGGTTTCACCAGGAGATAGATGAGATGAGATCAAGCCATTCACAAAGAGTTTGTATGTTCTCTCCATGTTTGCCTGGGTTTCCTCTGGGTACTACAGACAGAGACCAATAGGTGTGTACAGCACTGTGAAATCTCTGTGCGCTATATAAATAAAGAATTATTATTATTATTATCATTATTATTATTTAAAATAGGTTATGGTCAAAGGTCACCATTCATCCCCTTCCTCCACAGTGACCTCTGCCCAATGACCTAGGCACAGGTCACAGAGCATATCTAGAAAGCTCTCCCATAGTCAATAGGATCAGCTCCCATGGGGCTGCTTTAAAGCTGATCTCTTAATGCTGTGCAGAAATTAAAATAAAAAATTTAATAATAAAGTGCCATAGCACTTTTAATCATGGGAAACAACAAAACATTAGGAATGATAAATCATGAAAGCAAAGGTACATTACCAAACACTAAGACATAGTATAGGGCGCATTGCCCATACGAGCTTGCAATCTAAAATATATATTTTATTGGGGAGATTTATCAAAACCTGTACAGAGGAAGGTTGGTGCAGTTACCCCTAGCAACCAATCAGATTGGTTCTTTCATTTTTAAAAAGGT